>NW_004955447.1:6285393-6286266 GCF_000276665.1 Chinchilla lanigera | reverse complement strand
CAAACGAAAATGGAGATACAACCTACAGGAACTTGTGGGATGCAATGAATGTAGTCCTCAGAGGGAAATTTATAGCGGTGAGCTCCCACCTCAGGAAAATAGAACAAGCACAAATAAATAATCTATGTTGCACCTCAAGTTCCTAGAAAAAGAAGAGCAAGTCAAACCCAGAGCCCAAAGAAGGCAGGAAATTATATACTCAGAGCAGAAGTTAACACAATGGAGACTAAAAAAACAATACCAAGAATTACTGAGTCAAAGAGTTGGTTTTTTGAAAGAATAAATAAAATAGATAAACCCCTAGCCAATCTTATTTTAAAAAAGAAAGAACTGAAATACTTGCAATAAGGAATGAAAGAGGTGAAATCATTATAGATCCTGAAGAAATTCAGAAGATCATCAATACCTACTTTGAAAATCTTTACTCTCATAGGATGGAAAATACAGAGGACATGAACAGATTTCTAGATACATATAAATTACCAAAGCTGGAAGCTGGGGATTTAGCTCAGCAGCAAAGCACCTGCCTGGCAAGCGTAAGGTCGTGAGTTTGGTTCCTGGTACCAGACAAAACAAAACAAAACAAAACAAAACAAAACAAAACAAAACAAAAAAAAGAATAAATTACCAAAGCTGAATGAAGAAGTTATAAAAATTCTGAGTAATTCAATATCAGCCAGTGAAATGGAGAATGTAATTAAAAACTTGCCAATGAAGAAATGCCCGTGTCCTGATGGATTCAAAAATGAATTTTACAAGCAGTTTAGGCAGGATTTAATACCAATTCTTTTCAAAATCTTTAATGAAACTGAAAGGGAAGGGATTCTCCCCAACTCATTCCTAAAGGCAACTATTATCCTGACACCAAAACCA
>NW_004955447.1:6122362-6284398 GCF_000276665.1 Chinchilla lanigera | reverse complement strand
TGGATCCAGAAGAGGCCTAAAATAGCAAAAACAATCTTGGGAAACAAAGGAAAGGCAGGAGGCATCACAATCCCTGACTTAAAATTATACTACAAAGCTACTGTGATAAAATCAACATTGTACTGGCACAACAACAGACCTGAAGATCAGTGGAACAGATTAGAAGATACAGATAGAACTACAGACACACTCAGTCACCTTATCTTCAACAAAAGGGCCAAACATGTTCAATGGAAGGAGGATAGTCTCTTCAATAAACGGTGCTGGAAAAACTGGCTTTCCACATGCCAAAGGCTAAAATTAGACCCATGTCTTTCACCATGCACTAAATTAGAGTCAAAATGGATTAAGGATCTAAATATTAAACAGAAACACTAAATTTATGGAAGAGAAAGTAGGTAAACATCCTTGACAACCTTGGCGTAGGCAGAGAGTTCATGAACAAAGGTCAAACTGCATGGGAAATACTTCAATGAATCAACAACTGGGTTCTCCTCTTATTGAAAAGTTTTTGCATGTCTAAAGAAATCACCAATAAAGTAAAAAGAAAACCCAAGAATTAGGAAAATCTTTTAGCCAATGGCTCCTCAGACAAAGAACTTCTATCTAGAACATACAAAGAATTAAAAATAATCAGGCCCCCCAAATTCAAAGACCCAATCCAAAAGTGGGCATCTGAGATGAATATACACTTCTCTAAAGAAGAGATACTAATGGTGAATAAATACTTGAAATAATGTTTAATGTCATTGGTCATTCAAGAAATGCAAATTAAAACAACACTGATATTCCATCTCACCCGAGAAAGAATGGCTATCATCAAGAAATCAACCAATAACAAATGCTGGAGAGGCTCTAGGGAGAAAGGAACCCTACTCCCCTGCTGGTGGGAGTGTAGGTTGGTGAAACCACTGTGGAAATCAATTTGGAGATTTCTCACAAAACTAGGATTGGAAGTCCCATTTAACCCAGCTATTCCCCTTGTGGGTATTTTCCCATTAGAATAAAAGACATCATACCACAGAGATATATGTGCACCCATGTTTATAGCAGCACAATTTGTTATAGCTATATCTTGGAAACAACCCAGTTGCCCATCCACTGAGGAATGGATGAAAAGATTTGGCATTTTTATACAATGAAGTATTACTCAGCTAATAAAAAAGATAAAGGCTTTTTTAGGTAAATGGATGCAACTAGAGACCATACTCATAGGTGAAGTAAATCGGACCCACATGTGTAAACATCCTATTATCTCCTTCGTGTAGGAACCTGAAAGACTAAGTAAAACTCAATATGTACAGTAGATTATAGGAAAAGGAAAAAAATTGCTCAAAGGAAGGAATGACTGGGATGAGGGGAAAGAAGAAAAAAGAAAGAAGGAATGCAAAATATAAATATATATATGAATAGCTGTGATAACTGTATTGCTGATGTCTGATGGTGCATTGAAATGAGCAGTTAATGATTGTAACTTTCTATGTTCTGATTGATTTTGCATGCTGTGTCTGGTGGTCTGAGCAACTGATTTGAAGGTAACAATATGCAGTGGAATTACAATTGTGAACTCCTACCATCTTGTCTAGTGAAACTCTTTATTTTCTCTACTGTTTTATCAAAGAATTATTTTCTTATTCCCTATAACGGTTTGAGCAGTCTTTTATTCTTACATCTGGTAATCTGAGCAATGTAGTTGAGGATAGCGATATGCAGTGTAACAACCACTGTTGGTTTGTGTAAATTTGTCTTGAGACCCTGTATCACTTTGAATGTTCTTGCTTTGATTTGTTTGTGTTCGTGATACTGGTATGCTGCCACTGTTCTATTTCTTTGTTTGTTTCTCATTTACTACTCTCTTTAAAATAAATAAATAAATATATATATATATATCTATATAAGAAAAAAAAACCTCTTCAGTTTCATTGTTACAAGCTCCATATTGGTTTTAAACTACTTCATACCGTGAGTCATGTGACTTTTAAGTCATGGACAGAAGTGATTTTCTGGGGTTCTGTACCAAACTAATGTCACCATTTCAATAATTGAATATGAAATTATTTTCTTTTGCTTACTGCAGCAATAGTGATTCAATCATAAGAATGCAAATTACTCTGGCAATAATAAAGATGTTTCTGTAGCACTTTACAAGACCTACAGTACTGTTTTTGGACTTTATAGAAAAAAATGCTATTTACTTATTCATAATAGTTTATATGAAATCATGAAAATATATTTTGAATAAAATTTGGGACATTAGAGTTCTGTATTTTTGTTTTAGTTATACTTGTAAGTGTAGTAGACATCTAGAGGTCTAGATTTTTAGAATAAAAAAAATCGCTTCACCTTAGCCATTTACTTCAGAACTGGGGAACAGTTTTTGAGTAGATACTTAAAACTGTGTTATCTTCCTGTATAAAACTCATATAATCTATGTTGGAAATAAAGTAGCAGCTCCTTAATAGAGAGTCACTCAGCAATTATTGCTAATTTTTAAACTAAGTAATAATTAAATAAAATGCATAAAAACATAGTTTATAAGTCAATCTTCAAATCTTATCAATGTACACATTTCCCTACATAGTAAAAGTGAGTATAACTTATGAAAAGCCTCAGGACTCATGTGAATAAGATCAAAGACATCACCAGGGAAGTCCTGACTCCCACACACCTGGCCTCTGCTCCTCTGGAAGGCTCAGCTTCTCATACAAGTGATCCTTCTTATTCTGACCACCCACACAGGAAGTAGGAAGTGTTGCCCAGGATTCTGCTCCAATTATACTCTCTGGCAGTTTACTTAGTCGGTAATATGAAGACTATGACTACTTTCCTCTTTTAGGAATCTACAACATACAGAACAAATTTTTAACTTAAATTTCTGTATAAACCCAACCACAGTAGAACCATATAAAAACAATTAAATAAGCCTTATTTCAACAAGTTATTAAATCAAATCCTACAAAGTAATGTAAAGATGCCTTTATATAAAATATCATTTCCATAATTACTACCTACCATGCTTCTATCACACTAAATTTCTGTTAAAATCCTTATAAAACATACTTTCTACCTTCTGAAAAATATATATATATATGTAAAGTACCAAGAAATTGTTTTTTGGATGATTAAATGAGGTAATGGTTGACATACATTTTTAAAAATTTAGGTAATTGGAGTATATCTTTTCTTTTTAATAATGCACATGCATTATTTTATAACTATGTATGTTTCTGGGGAAAATGATAATAACAAACAATGTGTTATTGATCTTGATACTGGAGGAAATATTTAGCCAAATAGACCCTAAAAAGACCCTTAAGAAATATTATTGATAGATCTGACCACTGGAAACACAAGTTCTAAACTACAGAAAAGCAATAAATTAATGAACAAATAAGCAAGCAAGAAAAGTCAAATTATAAAATATTTAAACTAAGCATCCTTTTTAAAAACCTTACTTAATGAAGCATTAATATCCATACATACAGTGATACACTAATATATACAGTAATATAAATAAGAAATATTAAATTCTAAATGAAATGGAAAGGTGTATGTATAAACCTCATGTAGAATAAACAAAACTGACCTATAAGATATACAGTATTTAGTAAACAAATTATGAATGGATTTTTTAAAGAATTTTGACAGTCATATTTGGAGAATTATAAATATATTTTGAAATGTATGGTCATTCTTCAAGTATATTAGTAGTATTTTATCAAAATATTTTTGATTACTGTTTTAAATTCTTTTGTGTGCAAGTTTGATGCAGTATTCATATTTTCGGGTTTTGTCTCACGGGTGATACCAAAATAATATTTGTATTCTATACTCTTATTTCAGCTATGGTCATACTATTGAAAAAGCAGTAGCAAAACTCTTAGAGTAAAGAAAGAAAATTAGGTAATAGAAAGGAAAATAGCTAACGTGGTATCTTTAGACGACAATAAAGTGATAGGTTCAATTCTTAATTAGTTATCACTCCCACTAGCCATTTGCTTTTCTTTTTTCTTTTGCCAACAGATCAGTGACAGTTTTATCTGGGCAAGTATCCATCTCATTGAGACTCTATTATCTAGAGATCTTTGCACTTAAGAACTGGGTGACAGCCAGGAGTGAGGTGCCTGTGTGTAATCCCAGCAAAGTGTAAACCTTCAGGAGGATCCCAAGTCCAAGTCCAGCTTGTGCAATGAAACAACTTTGTCAGACCCTATCACAAGAAGAAGAAAAAATATTGAAAAGGGTTGGATGTAGTTCAGTGAGATATCTCTGGGTTCCACCTCCTTTACTGAAAAAGTACTGTGTGATCATTATGGTCTAGATCCAGAGAGCTACCCTCAAGCTTCCTGTGCTCAGAGGCAGGGCTTTCAGGAGGCAGTTGCCTCACAGGGTGACTGAATGAGGAGCTTCTGTGCTGTTGGGAAGTGGGGTGCGCATGGAAGAGGCAGGCACTGGGGCAGACTTGGAGGGGTAGATTTCCTTTCCCAGCTTCTTCCTCCTCTCTGTTTCCTGGCAGCCATGAGGTAAGCAGCTGTCCTCCGCCAGGCCCGTCCACCCTGCCCTTCGTGACTTGGAGCCAGCCAACTCTGGACTGAAATGTGAACCAAAGAAAACCTCCTTTCAGATGTTGTGGGTATCAGGTATTGCGTCCCAGTGACCAGAAAGTAACTAAGATAGTGACTAAATTTATTCAATAAGATGTGATTAGAAAATGCATTCCCAATTTTTTAAATTACTCCTTTAAATGGAAAATGGCATTTATGTCTCCTTTCAGAAGTTCAATAGACTTACTCAGACGTGAGGGAGATAGTAAGGCAACTGCACAGTAGGAATATCTGTTGTCCTAGGTAACCTGGCATTACAGAATTTTTGGAGGAGAAACGAATGCTATTAATCCTTTAAACCAATGCCTTTTCCAATTAAAGAGATAAGTCAATATCTTAACTGATATAATACAGAAGCTTTCTGTAGTTTCCCAAAAAAGTGACTATGTATGCAGAAACACAAATTGAATTTTATTTTCAAATAAAGGAGAAAGAAATGAAATAAAATTAATTGAACCAGCAGTTTACTACTAAAAAATTATGGCCTTACTTTTAGATGACACTCAGACAGACTCTTAAAATTATCTCTAAAATAACATTCTCAGACTCTTAAAATTATCTCTAAAATAACATTCTATCTGTAAATACCATATACAGTGCATGGACTTTAAATGGATTGTTGCTTCAACTATACATGGATGTGAAGATACCATAGAATTGAGGCAATGGTAATATGATAGCCATATCGAGTTAGCAAAAGATGTTCTAAAAGTAAAAATGACCATACATAGTCCCAACATTACTTTTATGAGAGAAATCTTGGACTTGTGATCCCTTTGAATAGACAAATATAGCCAGGTAATGCAGATGTAACCTTTTATTTGGATTTCTCAATCACAGTTCCTAAGAAGGGACACTTCAGAGTTCAGGCTAAAGTATAGAGTTAGAGTAGCTGAGTTTATCCTTCAGCAAAATTACAGAGGTAAATATAGCTCGTCTTTCACCTCTGTTAGATATAAAGTCTGTGCAATAATGCAACCTAACTCATCAGGTTGATGAGGATTAAAAAGGGGTTAGCACCATAATTGGCACATAGTTTGAACTCCATAAAGATTCATGTTATTATGATAATGCTAATTTAGCAGTGAATACTGGGTGACAAAATAGAAAATATGTACACAGGTTCCTCTCTGTGGCTTCAAGGTTAGAATGTTAATGTTGAGTAATTGAAAAGGACTACAAGGCAGTTAATAATTTTCACTTGTCAAGTTAGCCAGTAATTTAAATTTTGAGACAGCCTTGGAATAAAGATATAATGAAATTCATATTTTAAAACATCTACCCATAGCAAACTACATATAACATGTGTATTTATAATTTTTAAAGCCATGACACTTTTACTGATATGTTTAATATAATGATGCTGTGAGGGAAAATGTTTTCTTAGGTAAAGCATTTTCATAAGCATGGTATGGACTCAAGAGAGAATAATTCTTTCATTTGTAGCACCATTATCAAGACTCATTACTAACAAATTAATGATAGAAGTAAAAGTTATGGCTATGTGAACATCATTACCCCTTCTTATAGACTGTCTTCCAAATATGAAGATGTAGGCTGCAAATTAGGTTTTAGAGTTCTGGCAAAGTAATCTATGGAAATTTTTATGATGTATTTTGCAGTTGGGGGGAAGTAGAGGTAACATGAGGTGAAATGTGTGATACATTGATAGATAAAGCAAGATCAGAACCAAATGGACAAGAAGAAAAGTGGCTGAAAGAATAAAGTCAGAGTAAACAGAATTGATGGATGCGTAAATATCAAATCCATTTTTCAAAGAGCTTTAAAGGCTTGATTATGCAGCAGAACCTGAGCTTACCTTGTTTTGACTAAATTGCAGAGTATTTCTCCATTTTGGTTTTAACATCTGAAGAAGAGTGATTTTAAGAATTTCAAAAAGGTCATTATGGAAAGTAAACGACATATAAAAACCTATGATTATTCTTACTGATATCATTGTTTCAGAAAATGAGGCCACTAACACCCTGTAGGGTCTGACATTATCAGTGTAGAATGAGATATTTTATTTGCTTTGAAAGATCATTATATATCTTTTATTCAGAGAGAAAGATAATACTCTCCATATATAATAGATAACAGTGGCATATTTTAGAAGACTAAATACTGGAGTAAAACTGACATTATAATTTTAATTTATTAAGAATATGCAAATGAGTAAATATGTGACTCTTACTAATCTAGTAATATCTTCAGTATAAAGGAAAAATGTCAACATCAAACAAGTTAAAATTGTATCTTATATGATACCTGATTTGAAATACTATGTACTCATGATTTTTCTTTACAAAACACATACTTCTAAATTTAAAAAATATTTTTCAGTTTTATGTATAAACATTGCCGTATAATAGATACCTTATTGTAATACAAATCAATAAACTATTACTGGAGTCATTATGTAACATAATTTTAAGTTAGGTTATTTTTGTAAGCATGGAGCTTTCTGTAACTGTCTTAAATGTCCTGTGAAATTTTTCAGGCAAGTTTTACTCAATAACATTTGGGGAATGGGTAAATACTAACTCATAAACAGGAAAAAAATGGAGCTAGTTATTTAAGTTTTATTTTCTGTTACTTTTAAGAGACTGGATTAGTTCATATTAGTTTTACTTATTTAAAAATAAATTGCATTAATCTCTTTTTCTAGGAAGAAAGTCGGACTTTGAAAAACATCTTGTATATCATTATAATACTTATTTAAGACCATGGATATTTAATTAGGTTTATTTTTCTTAGAAAGAAACTGTAATCTTTACTCTTAAGTTATTTTTATTTTAAAGTTTAGAAATCTCCAGTTAGAAAAAGGATTGCAGGCATAGAAAGCTTTCATTTAAAGAAATGATGTATTTATCAATATTCTTCCTGTATATCAACTGAAAATTTCAGAAATACAAAGCAGTATTTAAGCTCAGCTGGAAGATTGTGAACATCAAAGATCCAAGCCTATTCAATGATTCTTGACAGATTTTTATTTATTTTTAACAGACTCATAAAAACCTGTAACAGAACTCAGAGTGATTTTCAGTAGGGCTTTTGCACAATCTTAGTGCATCTTAGGAAACGCAGTCCTTGGGGAGCAACCATTTTGCTTTTACGTTATTCCCAATTCACTTTATTTCGCTGTTTATTTCACTAAAATGTGAAAGAAAATTGTTTTCTTTTATGAAATAGTTTTTCCTCTGCATATCCTTCCAAACTGACAAAATAATACTTATTAGAATCAGTGCAAATTTCACAGATTCTAGACAGAAGTAAACCTGTAATTCTACATACTATAATATTACAAATCTATAAGGTTTAATCTGAACATTATTTCTCAGTGATTCAAATGTGAAAATGGAAAGCAACGCTAATGTTGCTCTGTCTCGTGCTATCTCCAAAAACCTCTTACCAAAATTTTCTAAATTCTTCTTTCTAGAATTCAGGTAAATAATTTCAAATTATACACTGTAACATGCATATTCAAAACTAATTCATTTCAAATGAACTAAACAGTCCATTCTCAAACACTGTTAAACTGGCTTTAATTTGGTCTTTGTATAATCTTTCGTGGATTTCTATTTTGTCTTCCCATATCATCTTCCAGAAAAGTAGTGTGTTGCAATATGTTGCAATATAGTTTGTTACTGATTTTTTTCCTTATTTTCCAAAAAAATATTCATACTCCTCGTGAGGCTGTGGTGAAAAGGAGCCCTCCTACTTTATTGATGGGACTGTGAACTAGTACAAACTTTATGGACATCAATATGGAGATCCTTCGAGAAAACTAAAATGTTTGACCCAACTATTCCCCTACTGGGTATCTTCCCCAAAGTGTTAAAGACATTGTATCACAGAAATATTTGTTTACCAATGTTTATAGCAGCACAATTCATAATAATCAAATCTTGAAAGCAGCCTATATATCCATCAACAGACAAATGGATTTTTAAAATGTGGTATACACACACACACACACACAATGGAGTAGTACTCTGCTATAAACAAAGATGAATTTGAACCACTAGTAGGAAAATGGATGTACCTTGAGAATATAATGTTAAGGGAAATAAATCAGACACACAAGCTTAAATATCGTGTGGTTTGTCTAATATGTGGAACCAAAAGTCTAAATAAAGTAAAAGCGCACAATAAAAGATAGGTAAGTTAAAAAAACTCCCAGAGGTTTTAATTTCTCTAAAAATACATGAAATTCTCTGATAAATCTTTTCATGTTTAAAATTATATTTATTACTATGAAAATTTTAGAAGGAACATGCTATTTTTAACCTACTAAAGCAGTAGTATTCTTTATGGTTTAAATATGTTTTTTTTCTTTATTCTTGGTCTCTGCAATAAATTATTCCTAAACTCAGTCTTCCATAAATTGATGAGGCTTTCTGGAAATAGTAATTGCACACTCTAAAGTTTCCCATAAGTATGTTAATTTTTCTGAGTATAAGTCAGTCTTTATAAGTCAGTAATTAGACAAATTTGTCTCTGTTCAACCTTTGTTATGTAAAATACTATAATAATAAATCATAACATAGCTAATCTTTTAATTGCAGTTTTTAAAATATTCTTGTGAGATAAGTAGAAGAACACAAAATTGAATATAAAGTATTTACTACTGATAGTCAAATTGTTAGCACTATGCCAAAATTAACTTTGGTATCTAAAAGTCATATTTTTTCGAGATTTCTTTTTCTATGACTTAAAAAATTAGAAGTGACCGAAATATTTCCAAGTTTCTAGGACTGTTATGATCCTAGAAAAGCATCATTTTGTTAAGGGCATTGTTTATATTTTGTTACGTGAATAGTTGAATAATGAGCATGGTATTACAACACTGCACCCTAAGTAGAAGTGTTTCTTTTCCCTGACAGCCTTACCAGCACTTGCTATTGTTTGATTTCTTGACAATGGCCTTTCCTTCTGGGAATGGGTGAAATCTCAATGTCGTATTAATTTACATTTCACTGACAGTCAGTGGTGCTGAGCATTTCGTCATGAATTTATTGGCATTGTTTGTGGAATATTAACTAGTGTAACCCCTATGGAAATGAGTAAGCAGGTTCTCCTAGAAACAAAAACTAGAATTGCATTTGACCAAGCTGTTCCCTTTCTAGGTATTTTCCCCAAAGATTTAAAGACATTATTCTAATGATACATGCGTACTGATGTTTAGATTAGCACAATTTTTAACAGATAAATCTTGGAAGCAGCCGATGTGTCCCTCAATAGGTAAATGGATAAAGAAAAGTTGGTATTTACTGGAATATACACACAATGGACACGCTAGCCCCATGTTAGTCTCTCCTGATCCCCCCTACTCTGCCGTAAAGAAGGAATAACTTGAATCATTTGTGATCTTGAGACCATAATATGAACTGAAACAAATGAGACGCACAAGCTTAAATATCACATGGTTTCTCTGGCATGAGATACCTAAAACACAAATAAAGATCAAAATAAAAGATAGATCATAGGAAGTAAAGAGATAGATAGAGGTGGAGGAGGGAGGAAGAGAGGAAAAGGGGATTTGAGAACACAATTAAGATGTGTTATGTACATGTACAACTCCCTACTGGAGAATAGACATTACATACTGTAAATTATACTAATACTTTTTTTAAAAAACTGAAAAGAAAAATGTATTGCATACTAATGTATTTACCAACTGTTAAGACTTTTGTCCTAGTTATTGTACAAAATGCTTTTGGTTTTTTACCCAAGTATTAGAATGTGTTGGGTTTTGTTATTGTTGCTGTCCTTTTTCTTGCTTGAAACAATGTTTGAGAAAGTGACTGGGGTAAGCAGGTACATTTTTAAGTACTGCTCATTAGAAAGAATACTAAAATTGTATAATAGCATTTAGAAAAACACAACATTCTAGCTCCATGTCAGTTTCTCCTGTACCAACACTCCCTTTGTCCTTCCCAAAGATCGGGACTTGCAGAGAGAAATCAGCCTTCACCAGGCACAAGTTTTCCAAAAGAGGACAGATGGACCGCAGCACGCAGGGGGAAAGAGTCATGGACACTCATTGCACCAGTGCCCTTGATTTATGGCACACTTGTCTCAAGAGCTGCTGTTAAATTTAATTTTAATCATCAGATTTGAGGTTAGTTAAAAGATTGGTAAAATGATATTTCCTGAAAAGCTCTAGGCTAATGGTTTTCAACCTAGTTGCACACTGTAAACAGCCAGGGAACTTTAAACAAATACCACCCCACAAGGCTGTGTGCTGACAAATCTGATGTAGTTTTGCCTGGGAAAGGATCAGCTTCCTCATGGGTAGCCATTTGCACACTCACTGCCTGAGAGCTGCCTGTGAGAGCTGACCAAAACCCAGAAAACAAAAAAGACAAAGCAGTCTGAGGAGAATGTAAAAGAACTGTATCAGAAATATTTTCATATTTGCCTTATTAAATAGTGTGTAAGTCTTATCTCTTCTTAGTGACTATTATGAAGGTTTTATAATTGTTAGCTGTAAAATCTTGAGCATTCCAAATTAAACAGAAACAATTCCTAAACTACAAGAAGAGTTTAAGAGATTCTGCATGTCATTACCCAAAACTGTCTTGTGCATATTTTATACAATGAGGATCTATCTTCACTTCAAATTTTATTCAAACAAAACCTACTATACCTTTCTTTATTATTTCTTTGTGGTTAATAAAGTTAATATATTAGAGAATAGATTTTCTGTGGCTTGAAAAAAGTATTAACTACATCTAGAAGTAAATACTGTCCTATCTTTTCTAGTATGTGATTTAAGAAATGTACATTTACTTACATAACTTTTTCCTGTTCCTCCCCCTTATTGTTAAAAAAAGATCTCTTGTATAATTGAAAATTTTCCAACTGTGGGAGTTTCAGGGATGCATGTCCTATAATTGTAGGATGGCTATTCTAATACCTATAAAAAGGAACAATTTACACATTTTAAAAGTCTTATTTGGCTTTTCAAATTCAAATTTGTTTTTAGCCACGATTACTAGCCAAGCCTTACTCTTTTATATGTTATATATACCACTGAGCATTTTATAGAAAGTGATTGAACCTGATATTTTTATATGTGGGATCCACTTCACAAGTCTTGTTTTATTTAAAATGAAATCTCTTTTTTTGTTTTTTTTAATTTTTTATTTTAAAGAAAATAATATAAAAAAGAACAATAGCAAAATACGAACAAAACAAAGCAAGGACGTTAAAAATGATACAGGGTTTCAAACCAAATGATAGGGATTGACAGTGGTTGTTATATTACATATTGTTATCTTCAACAAAGTTGGGCAGATTACCAGGTGTAAGAATAGAAGATTGATCAAATCATTAAGGGGAATAAGAAAATAATAATTTAAAAGAACATTAGAGACAGTACATAGTTTCACTAGACAGGATTGTAGGAATTCACCAATGGTTGTTATAGTGCAAACTGTTGTCATTGTGTAAGTTGCTCAGATGACCAGCTATAAGCACGCAAAATTGGTCAAAATATAAAAAAAAATTTAATCATTAACTGTTCCCCTCAACAAACCATCAGACACCAGCAGTACAGTTATGCGACCGATACATCTATATATGATGCCTTAGTACTTTCTTTTTCTTCTTTCCCTCATCCCAGTTATTCCTTCCTTTGAGCAATTTATGAAATCTTTCTGTAGGTGTTTTTCTCTGAGTAATTATATGATTCATTCTCATGTGTTTATTGCAAATATTCATTCTCAAAAAGTTAGAACATTATGTTTTATGAGTGGATTTATTACTGGATTATGGCAAAATGAAGAGTTCAAATTTGCTTGGTCAATGCACTTGTTGTGCGTTATGTCCACTGATCAGTCAGCTAGTCAATAAATGCTAATTGAGTACCAGGTTCTGCATGTGATTAGATTTGAGGTCAGAAAAACTAACACAGTAACAGTATATTCAAGAAGGCAGCAAAGTTGTGAAATTTCCACAAATGTTGTGAATCACTAAACTTTAGTGTTGCGATGGTTTAGCTATAGCTTAAGTGTGTGGTCCGGTACATGTTTTTGAAGCTTGATCCTTAGTGTACCAATGTGAAAAAGTTATGGGACCGTCAGGATGTGGAATGTGGTACAAGGTAAATAGGTCATTGCGGAAATGCAGTTGAAAGGATTAATCCAGTTCTCATAGGAATCCAGTGCGTTCCCTCAAGAGAGAGTTGTGACAAAAGAGCAAGCCTGAGCTTGACTCCTCTCTGGGCTTCTGGCTGCCTGTTCTGCCCTGCCCTTCAGTGACTCCCTCAGGTCGCCCTGCCACTGTGAAACTCTCACTGCAAGTGCTTCTTTTTTTTTTAATTTTAAAGAGAATTTTTAAAAAACTAACAAAACAACATAAACAAAAACAAAACAACACAAAAACACTAAAAATGATACAGGGTTTCAAAACAAAATGATAGGAATTAACAGTGGCTGTTATATTACACATTGTTATCTTTTTTTTGTTTTGTTTTGTTTTTTCTCCAGTACTGGGAACCGAACTCAGGACCTTGCGCTTGCCAGGCAGGTGCTTTGCCCCTGAGCTAAATCCCCAGCCCCCACATTGTTATCTTCAACCAGAGACCAAATCCATACACTGCCTGAGCTTGCCATTCCACCTCCAAAGCCATCAGCTGCTGTTATAGTTGATACATTGTATCAGTTCAAGTTTAGGAGCTTAACTAAGTGACTCAGCAGGGGCCCAGGAGCCTCACTTTGTAAACATCCTGAGCCTGTGCAAAAGGAGAGCACAGAGATGTTGTGAGTGCTACACCCACCCAAGGCTTGTAGCTCGCATACAATGTAAAAGAGAAAAAAAGGCTTGCTGTCCCCCTTTTTTTTTTTTTTTTATTGGTTTTTCTACGGTACCGGGAACCAAACTCACGACCTTTCACTGTCCCCTTTTGCTCTTGTTGTTTCTGCGGTTTTCTGCCACCTGAGCTGTTGTCCCTGTGCCATGTGCCACTCTGCCTTGGAACTGGCCAAGTATGGACTGAAACTGTCCCAAACTGTGAGCTAAATAAACCTTTCCTTCCTCAATTTTGGCATCAGGTATTTTGTTCCAGCAACAAGAGAAACATAATGAATACAGCTGTGAACTAATTAAACCTCTTTTCTTTATACAATTCCAGTTTCACATATTTTGTGGTAGTAATGGGAAATAGACTAATATAACAATGAATTTATCAAATGTACTAAATTATTAAATAAATCCAGACACTAATGCCTATTACTAAAAGCAATAACTCCCTTTTTCCAACAGCCTATTTAAAGATATAACTATAAATTTGTCCAACCAGATACATTTCCCCTTGATTCATGTGAATCAATTATCTCAATACACAGAACAGAAAAATTAGTTTTAGCCTGAAAATCTGCCCAAATTAATTCTGATTACTGGATTTTCATGTACAAAACACATAAAACAAACTTGTAAATATTAAAACAATACATGCAGATCTATATAAAAATGTGTTCAAATATGCAAGATTAATCATAACTAGAAATCATAGTGATATAGGAGAAATGTAACTCCCAAACTGCTGGATGCCAGATACACCAAATTTGTTTCCCCTGAAATCAAAGAATGAATTTTAAGGAACAACGGAGATTAAGAAAGGAAAAACTAGGGCTGGGGAATCAGCTCAGTGGCACAGGCCTTGCCTGGCAAGCACAAGGTCGTGAGTTCAATTCCTGGTACTGGAAGAAAAACAAAACAAAAAAATAAATAAATAAATAAAAAGAAAGGGAAAACTTTGTCGAGAGGAAGTTCCTATGAGACAGGAAGGGTCCTCAAAATGGGTTGCCACAGAATCACTTCTCTAAAAATGTTTTACAGAGCAAAATCACACGGCGAGTACAAGGTGAGGTCAAACTGTAGTCAATCAATAAGAGTACAAGCATTCACTTAGCTAATACTTATCGAATAAGGAAGTGGTCAGGTAGCAAACGTACATGGAAAGAATAGCATTTTGGGAAGGGATGGGTTCATATGCTCTGGTCACCCACCTGGGAGACAGATGTCTATCTGGACTTCCTGGGCTCAGTGATATGAATCATGGTATAAACTCAAATGATTGCTTATCCCTCAAGGAGGTATGCAGGCCTGGTCATTCCATCTTTATCTTGAGGCCTGGCCTTCGACAGATGAACTTCCAGCCACAGTTGTGATGTGTTTCATCTTCTGGACTGACTCCCTCAAGGGCCTAGCCCTGTCTGGCTGCCTATAACATTTCCACCTAACCTGGCTGCCTACAATAATAGAGAGGAGGATATAATTTTAATGTTTTACTTAACTCAGAAATGGTTCCCACAATGTTTAATGTGTCACACAACTCAAAAGTAGTCCCTGCACTTTTTCTTGAACTAATAAATAACTTTTAAGCTGGTGGCTGTGCAACTTGTTTAGATTCTAACGTCACCACTTTTGTGATCCTGTACTGTTGTACACGAGTACAGATGCAGTCAGAATGAGAATTAAATTTCGTTAGCCAATGGATTTGGGGTTACTGGTTGTCACCATGTAACTGAATATAAACTGTGCACACATAAGTGCTGCAAGATTTGTTTTCCAGTGCTGTATTTAATTTCAAAGATGTTTTGAAGTTGCATGTATATTACAAAATAAAATATAATAACTTTAAAGTCAATACTGCAGCCATCTTTCTTAGAAGGCAAAAATAATACTGTTTATTTTTCATGACCATATCACTGATGTACACATTTCAAGGGGCCTAAAATTTTCCCCATATGAGGTTAAGTGTTGCATTCCAAAAACTAAATATAAATGTCAAATATCATATTTAGGCAGATATATTTGGCTCTTACCATCCAGCTTTGAAATTGCTAATGTGGAGCAAAGCAATTCCATTACATACACTAAACTCCTATCGGAAAGTGTAAAGCAAGTCAATTATGGACGGTAAAGAAATGCTATAAATCGTTCCTCCACACAAACAAAAGCAAATAAATGACACTCAGGATGAATTTTTTTATCTACAAGCAATTTTTATACTTTTCTGTAGGAGTTGAGGTCTCGTGCCTTGAAATAATGCACATGCTAATCTGTGAATTGTGTCTTTTCTGCTCCCTAAGTTGCTGCTGAGAGCACATTAATATAAATTTTGCATTGCAAGTATCCTTTCTGGCTTTAAGAAAATGAAAGAGCAAACAAGGAACCACCACACACTTTTCTTACCTTTTACCACACAATCAATTGCATTCAATCTGCTGCTAGAAATCCTCTCTTTCTGTACAGCCCTAAATCACTGGTATTCAAAGGTTTATTGCACATTCCCACTTATTTGTCATTTGCAGGAAGTCTAATTGAGAGAATTTACAGTTGGTTGAGTGCTTCATTTATATTGCACATGTTTAATAAAAGCTTTTTAAGTTACTAATCTCAGTTTAGGAAACAACAAGAGTGCTCTAGGGTTAAAAAATAAAGCATAGCAGGCAAATGTTATGGTGTGACATTTCCTTATAATGCTTCCGAGTAACAGCGTTTGCTGGCTTTGAATTGTTTTTTATAAATATAACGTGCTTTGCTGGAAAATTTAGCCTATTAGTTATACCATGTGGCAGAAATGTGAAAGTAGAATTACTCTTCACTCAAAATGCTGTGGTTAGCTGAAAGTAGTGCTAGTAATTATAGCCTTGTAGCTGAAAGCCTAAAATATCTCAAGTGAAATAATCTTGAACATCATCGTGTAAAAATAAATCTAATTAAGTAGTAAGAACTAATTCAATCTATGCTCCTCTGAGTCATTTTATATGATTCTGATCTCCAACTTGAATATCCAATGCTATGAATTGTTTAGGGAACAGAACTGGGTATTGAAACTCATTTCACACCAACAACCTTTGTTATCATTTAGATTTATGTTTCAAAGAAAAAGTGAAACTATAGAAAAGATCAAAATGTGAGGGTTGACAAACATGGCAGAAAAATACTTCAAAGAACTCAGATACATTAGCATCTGAATTTTTTTCTGGCCTTATATACTGAAACTATTAAGACATTTAATAAGAAAAAGCAGATGGTGCTTATGAACCATGCCATGCGAGAGATGTGGATTCTACGTGCCAAGGCTCTTACAGTAGTCAGTAGGCATCTGCTTGCTTTCTATTACTCAGCAAAGTGAGTGACCCATTGTTATCCTTAGCTTTATGGACTACATGCTTCTATTTCTTCATGACTCTGAGCAGGTATTTAAACACCACTGTATCTAAATACACTCTTCTCTTAAATGGAACTATTAATCCTATGGTACAACCTCATTCCTTTGGATTGAATTTGAGTAAAATAAAAATACCTTCTTTGGAAATAGTGTGAATGATGTGAATGTTATAGAGAGACATGGGACACAGTAGGATATTATGGTATAACCACTTAACTCTTTTATTACTACTGAATTTACTGTTGACACATAAAGAAAATCATTCTCTAAACAGATAGCAAAGCTACTCAGGTTAAAAAAGAAGAATGGAAAGCTTCTCACTAGTACAAACTGTTGGACAAACTTTTTCTAAATTAAAATATTCAAGTTGCCTTTTCATGTAAAGTTAGTTTGAGTACCTGTGCCCTGTATCCCTCTGGGAAGCCTGGAAGGGAACGATGGAGGGCGCGTGTTCATTTCAGTTTAACAACAATCAGTGAGCATTTTGTGTAATGGACAGCAGCAAACAGTCTTCTCTCCTCCTTCCACAGTGCCTACTTTCAGGTAATAAACAAGTAAGTGTTTTCTTTATAAATTTTATGGAGAAGCATAAAGCTTACTAGGGAGATGTGATACTTTTATAGACTGTGAAGAAGGATCTCTGACAATGTGGTATTCAAACAGAAACTAAGGGGAAATGACTGTGAAAGATAAGGAGAACCAGGGGAAAAAAATGATACATGCCTTAAGTTTAGTTTTATACTCAGTAAAAATTAGCTAAAGCTACACTGACAACCATGTATGACGGAATGGTTTCTTGGGTCATTAATCCCTGTAAGCTGTGTCTAATACAATACAAAATCAGCAGCTCTTACTTATCCTCCTTAACTATTCTCTTCCCTTTTCCAAATCAGCTCCTTCTCTCTTTTTTTGAATTTGTTTCTCTCATTTTAATAGTTTGTTTCTTAATAGTTTTCACATAGACAGTAGCCTTTTTTTACACAGTCACTTTTGTCCCCTTCTTATCAACATTCGGATGTGTTTGTTCTCATTGTCTTAGCTAACTCCTGTTCCAAATTTAGTCCTCCTCTTACCTTGGCTTTGGTGAGAGGAGTTCCCAGCGGGATGCATTTGAGTGCTCCTCGTTTTTCTCTCCATTTGAGCTACTGTAGCAAAACACTTTAGCCTGGGTAATTTATAAATAATAGAAATTCATTTCTCACATCTCTGGTGGCTTGGAAGACCATAGTTGACCACCAGCAGGTTTAGACTCTGGTAAGGGCCAGGTCTCTGCTTTCAAGATGTCACATGGAATTCGGCTTTCTCAGAGGAGAAGAAGGCTGTGTCTCGGCATGCCCTAAGCTTGGAATTACTCCCTGGAACCCATCCTGACTCCATCCATGAGTGCTCTACCTTCACTGAGTAACCATCTCTTACAGGGACAACTCAGGATACTATTATTTAGCAATTAAGGTTCAACATATACTTTGAGGGACAAATTCAGATCACAGAAACAAGGGCAAACACCACATAATTTATAAAATTTCATTCTTCATCTCCCAGTTTGTCTTTTTTTTGGTGTGTGTGTGTGTAACCACTATAGCATTAAAAGAATCAAGAAACTCATTCACTTTCTCTAAAGGTCTAGTTAGCTCTCCTATTTTACAATATATTAGTCTCTTTAATGTGTATATTATGTGACTTGGTAAAGGTCTCCTGGCTTTCCAGTTATGTCACATCCACCAGTACTCCAGCTCAGAAAATAAGTATTAGTCATTAAGGGTGTTTCAACAAGTTATTAAAACTTAGTTCCTTAAAACAGTACCCATTTATTGTCCCATATTTCCTGTAATTCGTAAGTCCAGAAAAGGGCAAGACTTAACTGGTTTTATACATACATCTCGAAAAGCCCAAACTCAATGGCAGAAAGCCTCTGTTCTGGAGGGTCTGGGAGTTTCAGTGCGCTGCATTGAAGCTGTTTGTGGAATTCAGTTCCTGTCAGGGAAAGAGAGAAGTCCCTGCTGGCCTCAGTCAAGGGAGAACAAGCTTTGCTATGACAAGCTGCCAAGTCCTTCTCATGTTTGATATGCACCACATTCCTACTAACTGCGCTCTGGTCCACACCTCAATCTCCCTGTAGTTTCCTTTGCCCTCAGGCTTCCTTTTTCCCCTCTCTGCTCTTTATTCTGACCTGAGCTATAGACAATTCCTTACTTTTAAGATCCTAAGCATTTATGTTGACCCTACCCAGATTGAGGGTAGTGTCGCTGTTGTAAGATCCGTAACTTTGACTTCATCTGCAAAGTCCTTTAGCAGCACTTCCTATACCAGTGTGCAGTTTACTAACCAAGGGACAGGAGTTTTGGTGGAACTTCTTTATAATTCCGTCTACTGTAAAGTAAATTACTAACACAACACAACAGTGTCCACCCTCAGAAACAGAGTAACAAATCCTGTAACTCTACACATTAGAACTGTAATTTTTTTTGCTGGAGACAGAAAAAATGAATTTGACTGACTTATCCGGTGTGACATGAGATAGGAATTAAGCCTAAGTCCATCTGATTCCAGAATACAGGCTCCTTCTCAAAGAACGGTGCAATGTAAGTGTCAGGTGACCTTACTTCTAGATGGGCAAGAGGGAAGAGAATGATCATAAGCTTAAGCAATAATTTCTTTAATTCAGCTGATGGAGGTTTTGAAGCATTGTCTTCTAGAACTGTAAATATTAGTTTTTCCCCTTGGAAATACACTGCATTTGAAATTGCTGTCTTTTTAAAAATACAATCTTCAGTATTCTTTTTTGCTATTTAGAATAGCTCAAAGCAACCAATTCTCCATTTAAAAGGAAATTATCTAAATCAGTTCATATTCAGATAGAAGTAAAATAGATTTTAAAAAGAAGATTAGCAGAAAAAGTAACAAAATTGTTTCCCAATTCTACATTTGCAATATTTTAATTTTAAATAGCATAAATTAGTTACATAGTATGATGAGTCAAAGGAGAGCTTCACAAATATGGGAAATAAAATGGTGACAAGATTTTCAATGTTAATGCCAGATCATGGAGATAAATCATTCCAGAATTCTGTAGGCAAATTCAAATTTAAAATAGTGTCAATATGAATTTCAGCTTCTATTAACATTCATTAATTTGTTCTGGAAATCTTGATTTGATTATATAGGACTCAATGAAAATATAGAATGAAGAATCTCAAAGATCACCAAAACAAAAATGAAAGAAAGGAAGAGTGTTTAGCTCTTTGCATTAATTAAGACATATAGTTCAACTACAGGATATGAAAATATATTTGCACAAGTAACCAAAGTAGAAATTCAAGACCAGAAAGTTAACAAAATATTAATAGTGCTTCTTTCTTTTCCTCCCTGATTCAATCATTATATTACATGTTGGAAACACATTTCCCTGACTTGTATTATGCAAAACCTTTAGAATTCTTTAAAATGTAAAATTTTAGTCTTATGTAAAAGTAAAAAAAAAAATTCAAATGTGTTTCAGGTTTAAATTTCATTGCTAAATATTTGTCTTTTCATGTGTCTATATGCATGTGTGTATATTTTTCCCAATCTCTTTTTGCATTATAATCTCCAAAAAGGAAAGGTAATACAATATCCATACAAAGTTGTCATTTTTCCCAAGATTCATACATATATATGATCACTAGATTAAATAAATAAATTATTATTTGTCACGTTATTATTTAATGGCATTCCAGACCTCTTAACACTGCTCTTTCAAATTAATGTCTTCTTAAAATCAAGCAAAAAGCCAGCCAAGCCACCAAAGAATTTATTTTAAAAATGACATGTTAATAGAGACAATGCAATAAGGATTCACCTCTTAATTGTCGACCATTTTAATTTTTATTTTCTCCTAATTCATTGCAAAGATCATCTTTTTTTCAGTAATGCTGACTATGGAGAATAACATAGAATTTGAAGATTTTTCTAGCATATTATATAAACATAGAGAGCTTGACTTTTAATATTTGCTAAAACTTCAACGATTTGGCATTTTTTATACTTATGGGGCAAAATCCCATCCCCAGAAAATGAAATTTAAATCTAACAGAGCAGGCAGTCACCCCTCTGCTGCGATCACTGACCCGTGCAGGGCCTGGCCTGCTGTCTCTCTTGCAGATAGCGAGACTCCTTCAGGTGGCGAACTGCAACCCAGTTCTGACCCTCTCAGCAGGCACAGAGTTACGTGGACCCGGGGGAGCCTCTCGCAGGAGTGGAGGTTTGCGTGTATCACATCCTTGACAAATGTTCCGGCAGTTAAGTAAAACTTTGTTTATATTGCGTGCCTCTCAACAGAAATTAAGAACTGTGGAAACAATTCACGCGTGGGGTTAGCAGTCTCCTCTCAGCCTGTTTAGTGAAGATGACAAGCTCACCTGCTGGGGGAGGTTTCAGATAAAGGGCAATCTCAGACCGTGAATAAAACATGAGTCACCGCAGAATCCGAGGCCAGCGGAGCCACCAGAGACCTCGGGGGAACCTGGCTGCTGTGGATGATGGAAGTACTTTCGCCCGAGGTAACTCACGAAGGCTGCACTTGCGTGCAAACCTCCACTTAAGGCCCCACGCGGCCGGGCGATGTGCACGGGAGTGTGAACTCACAGTGTAAGCAGGGCCACGGAGAGCTGCAGCACTCAGGTTCTGCCCTGGGCCTAATGTTTTATTGAAGCTCATTCTCCTCACAGGAGATCTGAAAATCCACTTAGTGCTCTTGGAAAATTGTCTGTTTGGGCTGCATGGACTGGTTTCCAATCATAGAAAGATAAAAACATCAAAATAAGCTAATAGGTTTTTGTCATGAAATACAGTCCCGGGAGAGCGAGGTGGACGGGAGGAGGCTTCGGGGGATCTGTCAGGTTCAAGCGTTTGCTGGAGTTAAGGGAACACACTCCAGGAAAGGGAAGAGAGGGAGAGAGAATGTGTGAAAGAAAAGGAAAACCGGAAGGAATCAAATATTTTAAAAAGATTATATCCTTGGAAATGTAGAAAAGCAAGGCCAGCAAATCAAAGCCATTCTTAAATATTTTATGTCATACAGTGTTATAAAATAATGCTGAGACATTCAAACTGTACACACTGATGATTTATATGAAATCTTTTTCCTGGGAAATTATTTTAAGTAATAAGAATTCATAAGAGAAAAGGTGTCTTCTGAAGATTTCTTTTTTCTTGTGTCAGTTTCACATGCTTAAGCACATATTTCAAAATTATGGTCTTTCCTTTCACATTAACTTCTTGAGACAGAAAGTCTGATGTCACTCATTCATAGCAATCATTTACATTTTCAATCAGAGGCTACTCCAAATGACACCGTGGATAGCAAAGCATATAAATCTATCAATTATAGAAGACCCCTGGGATTTACTGTTGCTCTGATCTTCACTTGTTTGTGATATTTTAATCAAAGAAAAGAAGACTGAATGGCAGAGTGCAAGTTGCATGAAAGAGTGAATATTTCTCAGCTGCAGTCTGAAGCTAAGGGAATGTGCTGTTTGTCTGGAGCAGAAGAGCTCCACGCTTTAGAAGGTAAGTGTTTTCTCACCTTTTGTAGAAATGCAAAATTTTATATCTAATAAATCTTAGAAATTTTCTAAAGGCAATAGCACGGACAAATCAAATCATAAATTTGTTACATGTATAGTGATGTTTTTGAAGAAGGCATTAGAGCACAAATTTAGAATCATATATTCTCATGTGTATAAGATCAAACATGTCATTCTCTTCTCGTTCTCATAGCAAGAAAAGTTTTCAAGGGAGGAATAAAATAAATTAAATAAATATGTGTCGCCCAGTCAACTCTTGTTTTATAGTGTATTTGCTGAGATCTTACACCAGACATAAACTTGTAGAAGCAGTTATCACTGAGGTAAAAATTTCTTCTGTTCTTTTATAACCGAACAAAAGATAACTTCCAGGAGTCATCGCAAATGCTTCCTCCTCCAGCAGAATCCAGCCAGCATGTGAATTTCTCAGGGCCCAGGCACCTTTCTTTTGCAATTTTAACATGTTGAGTCAACTTTTAAAACTGAAATGTTGCCTTCAGTACCTGCATGGCAGCTTCTCTTAAAGTCAGAAGGTAGGGCAGTACCTGCCCTACCCCAGCGTCGATCAGCAGGAACCAGCTGTCTGCTGCTGCCCTTTTACCTCTATCTCCACCCTTCTTGTGCGCTCCTGGGCAGAGACAACTTTTTGCCATTTCCTGTCTCACCAGATCTGCTTTTACTTTTTAAAGTTATATTTCTGTACCTTTGTCTTTATCAGAAAACTTGGAAACTATGTACAAAATAAGAAAGATATAACTCAAGACAACAAAAGAGGGTATTTCCCTCTGTCATGACGTTGCCTGTTTAAAATGCAAAGTAAGCATATAAGTTCCAGCCTGCCTGCTTTGCCTGTTTGCCCTATCTGCCTGCTCCTGTGGGCATGCACATTGAACCCTTGTGCTTATCCCTTGTTGCAAGGTGAGGACCCATATCCTGTGAACTTTTAAAGTGCATTTTCTCAAACCCAGTTCTGCCTGCATTGCAGGTGACATGTGTGTGCCTCTTTCATCTTAACAGATGTACAATCTTTGAGTAAAAGTCGCATACACTCCAGCTTTGTAGTCCATTAAATACTGCATACTGCTGTTAGAAAACTTTCAACAACTTTTTCAGAATTAAAGAACACATAAAAACAAAAGTAGGTAAGAAGCACCTCTTTAACTTAAATGGGGTGACTGGGGATATAGCTCAGTGGCACAGCATCTGCCTGGCAAGCATGAGGTTGTGAGTTCAATTCTTGGTACCAAAAAATAAGTAAATAAATAATTTAAAAAATAACTTAAATGGAAAGATGCATTAAGGGGTTACTACCCCAAAAATTCTAAATGTGGAAGAGACTAGTTTGCCTACTCTTGGATTTAAGAATACATCTCTTCATTCCTTCAATAAATAAAACTGTCAGATACATGTCTCTTTTGCTACAGTTTTATCTATGATGCCTTTTGATCAAGACCTTTTGCTTATATAGGCCACTACGGTAAGTAGATTGAGATGTGCAATGGAATTTTCTATGCTTTTTCCTTCCTGTGGAAGGCAAACAGCTCTGATAATTGCATTTCATTTTTATAAGTAACTTTACCTCAAACTGTATTTGAATAAAAGCTTGTTTTAATTCTCCAAAAGAAACTTATAGCCATTTATATTTAATGGTTTCCATGTAAGAATTGTGTTCTAGTAATGACCTTTATTAACTAGAATTTTAAATATTTAGAATTTCCCAAATTTCGAAGAGAAATGTTAATAATGAAAACTATGGTTGTCACCATAGCCAAGTTTAGACATTTTCCTAAGAAACACTTTCTATGCCATCAGATGTAATGTATTAATGTCCCAAGGATTCTTTTACTGGGTCCTTTTGCCTATATTTGCAGTCTATTTTGCAAAAAAAAATTAGATAAGAACTATATAATAATAATGTAAGTGATAAAATTCATTCAGAGGTTATTTTGACAATGCTGAGTTCTAGAATGAGATTTTATGTGTATAAATCTAATATTTCACAACAACCTTGGTTATACTGATGAGTATATTGTAACTTGGAAAGTAAATCCTGTTAAAGACACTTCTGAAAACTGAAAAAAAAAGAAAAAGACCCAGATAAGCCTTCTAATAAGGGCCAGAGCCTGTCTCTGTCCAGGTTGGCTGGTCTCTAGGCCTTTATTCTTCAGCAACATTTATAGGACAGCCTCTCTTTAAGACAATTATGTGTGAAGCAATTATAAGTTTTCATAGTAAATTCTGCATGGTTTTCAAGAGATTGCTTAGATATAATACTTCATGAGGAGAATGTAGCTATTTTGTCATTTTATTTTAGAGACAAATGTGACTGTAAAAATTATTTTCAATATGTAAAAAGAGATTTAGTGATTCTTTATCCCTCTTTCCATATGTACCAGAATATACAGCATTTTAATTACAAATGGAAACCAGTAGCAATAGCGCATATTCATAGTTATTTATAAAAATCCAAGCCTATCTCATAAGGGTCACTAAACATATTGTCTCTCAGCAAGGGTCCCGTCCTTAACTTCTTTGCTTTACCACACCCTTACATTCATTACATTAGGTCAGTACACTCCCTATCAGTATACCTTCCTCTATTAATTTGTGCACATCACTGCAATAAATTCTCAGAAGATGTATTTAAATACATCCTTGGTTACAGCTTTCTAAAGTGCCTACTATCCTTCTCAAATTAGAAAGTAAACTTCAAAAATGTGAAAGCCACATTTATTACATTCCTCAGGATATCCAACAGCTTTCACAGGTGCTGACACAGAAATGCATGATATAAAGGATTTTTACTGAACTGTGATTAGTTTTGTTCTAAATAATATAGAGGATTGGTAGTGGGCAGTAGTGTTAGGAGGTAGAAGACTGATTGTCAGGGGTGAGCAACCAATGAAAGACGAACTGGAGGAAAATCTAAAATCTAAAAGTATTCCACAGTCTTTTGTACTGTAGAAAATGTATCAACGTTCTTTGGTGCTTTCCAAACCATTTTTGATAATTTTTTTGAATGTGCATTTCCAATTAAAAATAACAATTTATTTAAAATTCAGTTCATCTCCACTGCTTCCACGCTGGCCCAAGCCACTGTCATCTCTCATTTAGATTCCTGCAAGCATCTCCTAGTTGATCTCTGTCTTCTTCCTCTGCACTCATATCTCAGCCCTAAAGCCAGAGTAAGGCAGATTATGTGGTCGTCATCTTCCGCAATAGAATGGGAAGCCTTTACAGCAGCACCAATAACTTATCAATGCATATTCTGCTTCACTCTATTTCTCTCCTCAAATGCTTTCTATCATTCCTTGAAATGATATGTATGCTTACATGTGGGTTCTCACCACCGTCTGGATAGAGATTCTTTTTAGAATCTACGTGGAGTGCTTGCTCAGCTTCTTCAGGTCTGTGCTGAAATGTCGGCTTAGTATTTACTTCTTAGACCATGCAATTCGACTGCAGCTTCACTCCCCAAATGTTCTCACACTCCTCACTTTTTCTGTGACATTTATTACTTTGTAATATATTTTAGTGGGTAACATTCTTTCCAAGCGATGATTTACCCTCCTCCTTTTAAGATGCTGTACGTTTTCCTAAATATATCACTTAATTTAGCCAATGGAAGTGAATGGATTCAATCCAGGGCTTTAAATAAGCTTATAAGGTTTGGTTTGCCCTTGAGGTTCTTAGTGTGCATATTTGTATTTCGAAGAGTTTCTGAAATCCCAATTATGCTGATAAATATCATTTATTATTTTCTGAAGTTAAAAAAGTTATTCTAAACTGCAGGTGGAAAACTAATATGAAAGCATAACTGGAAAATCTGAAACAGCTGAATAATGGTCAGAACCACTTATTTTACTAAATATTAAATCACATTAGAAAGATACTATAACATTTGAAACCTTAGCACTGCTACATGAGTAGGTAAAAACTCCATAAAAGTATATCACCATTCCCTTTGGCTATACAAAAAAATGAGGGCAAGTCCTTGATAGGTGCTGAAAGGTGAATCCAATCTAAAATAATAAAGTCAGAATGAACTCCAACACTGCGTCACTTGGCATGCTTTTAATTTGATTTATGAACATTTAATTTGTGATCACTATTTGTAAGAATATTACTGAAAGTAATAACAGGCCAGCACCTTATTTTACATCTGTCAAGTTCTGTGCATCTCTAGTTTATTTACCACTAAAGACTTTCTCATTAGTCCTTTGCTCAAAGCCTGATATAATAAAATCATGTGTTCTGTAAAATGCATATGTAATATTGTTCATTTAAAGGTGAGCATCAGCACTGGGAGTGAGCATAACTGGTAGAGCACTTGCCTAGACGTGTCAGGCCTGGGCTTTGGTCCTCAGCACCTCTTCAAGATAATAAATAAATAAATAAACAAATAAATAAAGAAATAAATAAAAGTCAGTGTCAAGCAGTGGAAGCGCATGACCAACTCTGTTTGAGCTTTCTTGGCTCATCCTTGTCCTTCAACTTCATGACCACAAGATGGTTTACTACTCAAATGTTTTACTGTACTGGGTTTCTATTGCTATCGTAACAAATTACATATGGCTTTCAGGTTAAAGAGCACAGATTTACCATCTTACCATTAGTACAACAGAAGTCCCATACAGATCTTGAGGTCTGGAGCGGGTTCTAGTCTTTGCCAGGTGATCCACAGAAGAATCTGACTTTCTACTTTTTCCATCTATTGGAGGCTGTCCACAGTCCTTAGCTAGTGCTTGCCCCCTCTGTCTCTCTCTATCTCTTTGTCTCTCTCTCTCTCTCTCTCTCTCTCTCTCTTGCTCCTTCTCTTTCTCTCCCTCTTCAAAGTAGTGAATATTGTGTTTTGTGTTTTGTGAACTTCTCTTTCATCCTTCCACTGTTACACTAGTCTCTAGTCTATGCCAGGAAAGGTTCTAGCTTTAAAAATTCATGTGATTAGATTAGCCCTAGTGGACAATATAATATAATTTCACCATCTGAAAATCATGTTCCTAGTCACATTTGCAAAGGATCTTTTCAACTTTCTGTTATGTGAGGTAAGAAATTCACAGGTTCCAGAGGTTTGTGCTAGAACGTCTTTAGGGGCTTATTATCCTGATAACCACATTCATCGTGACATTTCCTAAATGTAGAAATTTACTATGTGAGATCTCAAATAATATAAAATAAAGCTGTGCAATTGCACATAAATGTGAAATACTTTAAATCAAATTCAATTTGTATAAGTATTTATATCTCATAAATTCCATCTTCCAGTGTGACAATTTTTTATCAATATTTACTGGATGTAATTTAATAAAACATTGATAGTTTACAAGAAAGACTGTCCAACTGGTATTATAAACATGGTTCTTTGGAAACAAATACATTTATATCCTCACTTTAGAACTCATTAGAATGAATGAAGATATAAATTGTAGCAACATGATCAAAAGGAAGACTGGCTGCATCTGCTTACCGCCTTGGAAGCTCGGGGACACCCTTCTCTTCATTTGCAGGATAATCAGTCCCTAAGGAATGCGTTCATGCTAACTAAACAGTGAAGAGTGAGAATAAAAAGCAGGTTGCAATTTCATTAACTGCGGTGAGAATAAAGTTGTCATAAGACCTGAATTTCAGAACGCAAGTGAGAACAGGGGTAGATCTTTAGTACAGTACTTATATCAGTAGCTACTTTATTGAAATAATTTAAGCAATATGTTCCCAATGATCTAATGCTTGTGGACTGCCTAGGAATCTTCTCTTAGTAAGATTCCTACCTGAGATTCTCATCACTGTTACAGGTGAGATAATAATGAGAGAAAAAAAAGATGCTTAAGGATAACTAAAAGCATTGGCCCCAAACACCTCCTTTCAGTTCTCATTTCATTGAAGGAAAGATTTATGTGGTCACGGATACATGTGAGGAGAGGATAGACCACAGCATCTCAGCGAGGCAGACCCTTCCATTTCTAATGTTGCCTTGGAAAAAGAAACACTCATTTTGGTAGTAAGCAAGCCCACTCAACCAAACATAGAGGTAAATAAATAGAAGAATAGAGAAATACTTTTAAAGAGTATTGCAGCTTATCATAAATGATGTTTTATCAAAATATATTAATTTGCTTGGATTTAAAGAAAACAAAAGTAACAAAAGCACAGCCAAATGATCTTCTGAAAGCAAAATAAATACTGTGTTGTCTTCAAAAAATACCACACTGAGAAAGAATTCTCTAAAGTTAAAATCTATAGAAAACCTTAAAAGTGTGGGGTCATTTTGAACATTGTTTTAATTTAAAACCATATTGATTAAGTCATCTGCATAAAACAATATTTGTATACTTACCTTTCTTCCTAGTTCCCTTTTATTCACCTTCCTGATTTTTGCTGATATTTTAAATTTATTTCATTGCAGTACACAGTTTATGGCTTATATACCCACTATCTGCATCTATTTAGTTGTGCTTTTACACTTACATAGCTTTGGTTGTTTTTTCTTTTTAAATTCTAAAATAGGATTCTCCAATTCTTAGTACCGTGTTTATTAAAGTTCTTGGTGTTTACACTTTATGTGTTGTATGGTTTAGATCCCCAGAATGTCTGTATTTACAGGTGGGGCTTTAGGGAGGCGGTTGGATCGCAGGGGCAATGTGCTCTTCAGTGGTGCAGTCCAATTTCGAGTTCCTAGACGAACATGCTGTTAGGAGGTGGACACAGGTGGAGGAGTGGAGTCACTGGAGGTTTGCTTTTGGAGAACGCCTTCCTCTCTCTCACTGGCTTTTCCCACTCTCTCTGCTTTCTGGCTTCCATGGACTGAGTGGCTTTCCTCCAGCACGTTCTTCTACCATGCAGTTTCTGTCATGGCAGCCATGTACTGAATGTCCTGAAACTATAAGCCAAATGGACGCCTTCTCTTTTATGCTACAGATATCAGGTATTTGATCACTGCCATGAGAAAAATTGACCATTATAGTATGCCTAAGAGCTTGCAGAAATAATTTTGTTTGATTTCTTGGATCTTTGAGTTTGCCTTTATATACAAGGACAATATAATGACATAAATACCTTCATTTACTATGGAAAGTTATCTCAATACATCCAGTTGATTTCTGCCCCTGCCTCTGGGGAATTATATTTAAAAATCTTATTAACATTGCTTAGTCATATGAATTTCCAATGTAATGGACTGTAAGAATCTTTCCATTTGTCTGAGCATAAATATTAAGAGACATCTCAACTACAGTGATTCTAGTATAGAATAGTTTAAATTAGAACTTCTACTTGAGTTTGAATTCTGGGCAAAGCAGGCACAAATCAGTGAAAGGCATATTGTGAAGAACCTTTATTTTTTCTTGTTTCTTTATTTTAAAGTGAACAATAAGAAAGAAAACTAGCAAAATACCAACAACAAAGCAAAAACATTAAAAATGATGCAAGGTTTCAGAACAAAATGATGGAAATGAACAGTGACTGCTATATTACATATTGCTATCTTGAGAAAATAGTCTTTGCTATTGGAGTGTTTATTAAATTGTTTAACAAGAAAACTTATGTTTGAAAAAAGCAAATGGAAATAGGAGATACACGATATCTGCATTTAACTGAATGTGTTTAATGGAAGCTCTCACCGCACACCCTGTGTTTTTCTTTTTTTTTTTATTTTTTGACTTCAGTTTCATTTGACGGCATGAAAGCCTTCATTTGAGAGGCCCTTCCTTTTAAGTAAATAGTTCCTTGCCCTTGAATCTGATAATTAAATCACAGTACCTTTTAAATTCTGCCCACATCGTATGCTATTGCTCCAACATATGTAATTTATAAAAGAAAGAACTGAGATCCTTAGTGTGAGGTGCATATTTAAAGCTATTGCTAAAGAAAGACTTTTTCTCCCGATACTGCAGTGCACTTGTGCTTTGTGTGCATCTAGCTTCTGAACTCCAACTCATTATTCAATAAAAATTATGAGGAAAGACAAATAGGTCACTGGGAAAGGTAAAGAAGGAATTAGAAACCTCAGTTCTGCTTGAGTGCTTTCACTGTGAATTTTAGATGACAAATTGTTTCTGAGTCTCTGTCTGAAGACTCATTCATTTGAAATATTCACTCACCTGAAATACTGGGTGGAACACTAAATGCACTTTCAGGTTTCTTTAGATCCCAAATGTATATCGAGAGACAATGTAATCCAATTTTTCAAAATTTTTTTTTGACTTAATTATAAAAATGTAATTATTTCATATTTACAACATAGTAACATTGAATGTTTTCCTTTCATTCCATTATTAGATAAACAGCTTTAAAAGCTGCACCGCATTAGAGTGAAGGCCAATCTGAGGTATGCCATCTCATTTTGGACCAAAGATTTTCAAGGAAACAAGGACACAGCCTTCCTTGACAATTCATATGGAATCACCAGAACAACATCTGCTCTACAGATGGTTACTCGGCTTCTGCTTCTGGTTCCAGCAATCTGAATCCCATTATATACTAGATATAAATAAAGATTGTGCTCTACAATTGGCCTCAATGAGAAAATGATATCAGGGCCATGGTTATGTTGCTCTTAACTGACAAGAGAAAATTAAATCAGCCAGTAAGAGAGTTAAAAAGAGAAACCCAGGTAGACACTAAGGGTAAGGGCATGATGGCTTACTTTGTCAAAACTTAAGGTGAAAATTTCTTTTAAAGCAGTTTAGATATTTAAAATACCAAGTGTGGGCACCTTGGAATCAGCTCTGCTTTAGAAAGAAGTTTTAGGGCTTGCTCAGCATATTTATCATGTGGGGACATGGAGACACATGTAAAGGAACATGAGTGATTCAACCAAATGCAAGTTTATTTTATTTTGTTTTTCTTTTTGGTACTGGGAATTGAACTCAGGACCTTGTGCTTGCTAGGCAGGTGCTGTGCCACTGAGCTATATCCCCCGCCCCATGCAAGTTTACTTTAATCCTGCTTACAGTGTTCATTTTTTCTCTTCTTTTTAATCATTTGTCCCTTTGTTCATCATATTGGAGGGTTTGAGACCTTTTTGCCATAATATTACTTACATTAGCACATATCCTTTAAAGTTTCAGGGATACATTTCAATGTACAATGTAAAACGAAAATAGATGTTGAGATGTCATGTCAAATTTTACTTTATGATTTTATTAAATCACAAGCAACAGTCAGTAAGAAAAGGCGAATAATTTAGTCACTCATCTTTCTCTGTTACACTACTGCTTGGTTATTGTCATATTAATTTCTAGTTAAGAAAAGTAGGAAGTGATTTCTATTTTGAACTATTCATAAGATATTAGCATGTTTCTTCAATTTTTATGCTATGAAAACTTTCTTAATGTTGATATCTCATTTTTTTTCCTTTGAGAGTTTCCGTCTGTATCTTTGAAGGTTTTCTATAATCTTCCTCCTTTGGGGTTAGCAGCCGTTACTTTAATGTTGCTTTCTTGGACCGTTAGCTCCTTACTGTTAAATGTCTTTCATTTAGCCCTTACACTCACAGCAATAGAGTTTTCAAGTTGCGTCTGGATCCCCTTTTTCCTGTAGACCCTCAGACTCCTGTTTAAGTCTGCCCAGTTAAGCACTTGGTACTAATAACGTGCTACCATTGCCAGAACTTTAAAAAGAGATTTAAGTACGTTTCTAATTTGGGCAAAGTATTGTGCTATGTGAGGAAATAAAAACACTCTTTTTAATAAATGCATTTTCTTAATTAGTTTATGTACTCTTTGGAATAAGATCTGGAAATGTGAAAGGCACTGGGAAATTTAACATTTATACCTAACAGAAAGTAGAGCATAGGACACTGCAATGTTTTTATAAAATTGTTTTAAATCTTACTTTAGGGTGTACAAATACACACTAGGGAAGTTCGGAAGAGGTAAATATTTCCTATGATGCTGTGATTCTGGCTTTAGCATGATTATTTTAGGGAATAACTCTTTGAAGCACATAAAGGCATCATTACATGAAGCCTTGGACTGCTTCTAAAAATAAATGGCCATTATTGAAGTTCACATTTTTATACTAAGCAATTGAACTGGATTTGAAAAATTCTGTATTGTTCACATTAATGAGATTTTTTCCCTTTATTTTTCTTTACCCAGTGGCCAAGGATCTTTCTGGAATCTCAGTTGATTTTCTTTATCACCAAATGGGAATAATCGTATTTTAGCCTCTAGTACTGTAAGCTTTTGCAATAGATAAGATCTATTTAGAAACTACATAGAAACACAGAAAAACTATGAATCATATTATAAAAGTTACAGTGTCAGAGAAATGGTTTGGAACTTTATTACCTGAAATCAAAATCTAGATTATAACTTTATTTATTGAGGCATCCAGAACTTGATCACTTAATAAAAATGATATGTTCTTGTAACAGATACATGGAGCAAAAGAGAAGGAGCGTGAGTAGTATTTATTCACAACTTTAGAAGAGTAATTAAATGTATGAGTCACCCTGAATCATTTCACCCCGAAGGTGCCTCAGTCCTTTGTGTGACATATTGAGTAGCAAGAAAAGTAGCCTGCTTCTTAAGTGACTTTTCTTTTTCCCTGTAAGTTTTCTGTTTACATCCTTGCAGTTAACTTGTCAAATTAAATGGATTAGAATTAAATTCTAATGGAACTTCAAAAATTCTCCTCCTAAAGAAAGATGAGCACAGCTTGGAACAAGATCCCTGCTTTTGCATTGCCTTCAGTAAAGCTGATTTCAATACTAACCTGATGTATATTTTCTAAACCAACATTTTATACTGGAAAAATGTTACCATCATGGCCTATTAAAATTCTGTAAATGTTTCAATAAATCTCTTGAATTTAGTTTTATAGAGAAGAGTGGAGCTGCACATGCGCAGAAAGTATAATTAGTAATTTACTAATTTCCATTAAAACCATAGATCTATTGATGAACAAGGAAAATTTGATTTATTGTTTGATTTTCACTCTTCAACAACAAACTATTTTTTTACACTTAGAATTTTTATGGACCTAAGTGAAATGACTCAGAAAGAAACCATTTGTTTATAATGAACCTAGAAAATTTAGAACTGTGATCCAAATAATGAAACATTTTCATTTCTGTGTAGAGCTGAAGGATAAGAGAATTTCCCGTACCTACAACCTCTATTAACTGGTTTGCAATATTAAAATAACTATAAAATATCTGAAATAGTGCATGCTCCTTTTTTCTTTTTAATTTTCTATAAGGATTATTTACACAAATGTTGGCATGTAATGGGAATGAATATAAATCCATTTACTGTAGTAAATTTAAACATTAGACACTTTTAGCATGAGATGAATATAGCAATTCAGATACTAATATTTTGGAGCTAAGTGGTACATTATTTTTTGTTTTTTAGTTTTTGTTTTTTTTTTTTTCCGGTACTGGGAATTGAACTCATGACCTTGAGCTTGCCAGGCAGGCACTGTGCCGCTGAGCTAAATCCCCAGCTCCTCAAAGTGGTACACTATTAAACTATCATCTTCCTTCTTAGTGGAGCAATACCATTGCCCAGAGAACTGTTAATTTTATCAAAATCATAAATTTTATTATGTCTCACGTCTCTTACCTCTTAACAAAGATGAAAATGTTTAACATTTTCATGATTCACATTAATTATTTAGAAACACAAATAGCATCCAAGTTCTTTGTCTTCTATTTTCCTATATCTAGCCTTCTATAAGTCAAACATTTCTCATGTATCCTCTATATATAGCATGGGGAGTAGTGGAATGATTACAAAGGTGCATAGCACCTCTCTAAGATCTGAGGAATAAAAGATGACAGAAGAGACCAAAAAAATGTATGAATTACAAAGCCATAACCCTCAAATTTCTAACACTTATTTTTCCCACTGGAAAGAATGTCATAGCAAAGATGAAGGAGTGTGTCTATCCATGTGATGCCATGTTGTATAAAAGCATTCAAATTTCAGGTTAATACCTGCCTACTTCCTTCCCGTGCCTCTACAATATCTAATAAATTAAGATAGTTTGATTAGACCTCAGACTTTTGTGTCATAAGATGTAGCAAGTGTTGATCTTTTTGATCTCAAAAATATCTTATTAGTGTATCTATAATTTAACACCTTGTAATTGGTAAGTAATAGACAATTTTCTAAGTGCTTTCCTTGAATCAGTTTATTTAATCTTCCTAAGGACCATGTAAAATCAGGCTATTATTGCTTCCATTTTATACAGAAGAGGAAATTGAGACAGAGCTAAAGTTCACTTATCACGCAAGAGTGTTTTCAGCACAGTGTAAACTCTGTTTATTTGTTGAACAAAGAGATTAGAAATATAATATGACACCACATTACATAAATTTAGTCACAATTTTTAATGCTCAGCAGTACTAAGAGACATGAAATAAATGCTTACTAATTGCTATTGCTTGGGAGAACAGCAATGCAGAAACAGAAGAGAAGGCTGTACCCAGTGCACTCAGACTAACTAATCTTTAGGACACTGACTGTTGAAGTAGTCACATGGAAATATATACAGATATAGGTATCGATATGAATAGATATTTCAATAGATAGATATTAAGAGAGATTTAGAGATATTTACAAAGATATAAATGTTTGTACACCAATAGTCTATGACTTATGATGGTCCAATTCTGGTTTTTCAGTTTTACAACGGTGTTGAAGTGATACGCATTCATTTGAAACTGTGGCTTAAATTTTCATGTTTCCTTGGGCTTTAGTCATGTGGTGCAATAGTCTCTTGTGATGATGGGGAGCAGCAGAGAATCATAGCTCCCTGTCTTCTATGCAATCATAATGCTAAACAGCCAATATACTATAGTGTACTGTGTTCCTATGATGTTCTGTGTGTCAGGTGTAGCAAATACATTTTCTCCTTTGTGTGTGTGTGCCCCTTTCCCTTTGCTGGAACAAGTTACCCAACAGTCGCAACTTAAAGGAGGAGGGATTTATTTTGGCTTATGGTTTCAGGGGTACAGTCTATGATCAGCTGGTTCTAAGATAGAAATGACATGATTAGGAAAGCGATGCTTCATCAGGACAATGCAGGACAGCTGGGAGGCAGAGCAAGAGGGAGACCCAGGAAATGATATACCCTCCAAGGCAAGCCGCCAATAAAGCATGTCCTCTACAAGGACCCCATCTTCTAAGAGCATGTTCAGTGATGAGGTCATTAATGTGTTAATCCACTGCTGAGTACAGTACCCAACCATGATCCAATCACTCTCCAAAACCCCTGCCTTTGAAGATGTGAGGCTTTTGGGGGACATTTTAGAAATATACTCTAGCACTGTATTTTTGATTTATGGCATATTTATAGGAACTGAACTCCATAATAACTAGAGGATTATATGCATAGATGTAGACATTCCAGTTAGCTGATCTATATCACTGCTTTAAGAGTCACTAACAACACTCTGGTCTTTCTGGATATGTGAACCATCTTGCCTTGCTGGACGAGAGTTAGACACACCAGGTAGTTCTCTCATCGTCATTATGTGTGCATATTGCCTAACATCTGCTGAATATTACTTTATTCTTTTCTTCTTTTTTTTTTTTAGGTTAAGAGCAGAATATATTTATTGGGGAAAGAAAGCTTCTGTCTGAGAGAGAGATTGAAGGGGTCTCAAGTGGGTTCCCCTACTCTGTTCTTTTCTGCCTAGCCCTCAAAGCACAGAATTAGCAGTGTGCTCAGAGGTAGACAAATGGAAACGAAGCACACATTATTACAAATGACTGTTTCTTACAGATTAGTTTGAAGGCATTTCACTATTTTGGGACTCAGAACTGGTATATGTGTTTAGTAACACATGGTCTAGCAGAGTCATCATTTTTTTCTGATAACCTAGTGGTTACACTCATAAAATATGTATGATTTTGAGTAGAGAGGGTCTAAATAGCAAATATAAATTACTTTGTGTGGGATTTACTCTTTCTTTTTATGATTCATTTGAAGTGATCTATCTGTTAATAGTGATTCATTAGTATAGTATGGACCACAGATTCACAGGATACTTGACTCTACTTCAGATAAAGAAAACTGTTGTGAGAATTGTAATTGCAAATGTTTGTGTATGGAAGAGATTCTGTGTAAAGGGTAGGGGTATATTTGGAAGCAGTTCAGGTAATTAAGTTAGGCCCAGAATAAATGAGCTTACTTAAAATTCAATTTACAGAACTATTTTTATTTTAAAATTATAAAAATAAATTTATGTATTAGTTTGCATGATTGGCAATAAATCTATATAACTTGTTACTAATCTTTCCTTAACTATTTATTTAGTATCATCTAATTTTATTCTTTTAGATGCTAGTGATAGGTACAACATAAATGATAACAGTTCCCAAAGAGATCTAAATCAGTGCAAAAATGAGAGTGTAGAAAAAATTGAAAAGGGGGCTGGGGATTTAGCTCAGCGGCAAAAGTGCCTGCCTGGCAAGCACAAAGTCGTGAGTTCAGTTCCCGGTACCGGAGAAAAACCAAAAAAAAAGAAAAAATTGAAAAGGAAAATGCTACCATCTCTTCATATACAGGCAGTTTCTGGGATGACTTTCTTATTGATATCAAAATCTATAGCCAAGTCTCTTAAACTGACGTGGTGCTTGCAGAGTATATAGATCTTTTTTTAAACTTGTAAATCATTTCTAGATTACTTGTAATGCCTAAAATAAAAATGATACGTAAATAGTTGTTGTATTGCACTGTTTAGAGAAGGACAAGAAGAAAATAATCTATTTTTAACACATATACAGTTTGGGTTTATTTGAAATATTTTTGATTCATTGTAGGTTTGTTCTGTAGATGCTGGACTGGCAGTTACATGGGATCTGGAGTCAAAAATAAGTGTGATTCAACTGAGCTAAAGCAGTAATATCTTAGGAGGGAATTAGTATGAGATTCCTATAATCTTGAGACTCTAGTATTGGTATGATTAAAATTCACATTATTCAGCCCATCAAGATAATCACCAGTAGAGTTGGGGGTGAATCTCATGGTAAAATATCTGCTTACCCTGCACTAAGGTCTAGGTTCAATGCCCAAAATGAGAGGGAGGGAAGGAGGGAGGGAGAGAGAGAAAGAGAAAGAGAGAGAGAGAGAGACAGAGACAGAGACAGACACAGAGAGACAGAGAGGTCACTAGTAAATGAATGATGCTCTAACCAAGTTAACTAAGGGCATGATCAGTTTTTAATCATATCATTCCAAATGTAGGAAATAATGACTTCCAACGTTTCCCTTGGACTACTTTTTGGTGAGATGAATTTTAGTATCTTTGCTTCCCCTTTGTGCCACGTTGGCTCTTTGTAAGTAAAATTTTAAAAGAAACAAATAAACACACTGGTTGTATATTTTAATGCTAACTTCAGTAATAAATATTTGGATTCTATTCCAGTGTTTTGTTAATTTTCCTAAACATTGAATATCAAATTATTTGAGTAAGTTAATAAACCAATCATCCCACAAGATCCTAATTAGTTTGTGAACTAACCTACAGCTGAGATACTGCACTTGGGAGGGAAGCACCTGCTGAACTCTGTGATGAGGAGGTGTCCTTGTGTGGCACGTTTCCAATATGTAATTAACCTGTCATCTTTTATTATGTCCCTGTGAAGTGCCTAGCTCTTGTACAAGTTCAACATGCTAAAAATATTTTCAGGACAAATCTATGATTAATTTAAATTTACTCAAATATGGGTACCATATAATTTTTTGTATTTTACAGTGATTTTTTTTCCAATTTGTGAGGATGTTTGGCTTTCCTTGCAATTGAAGTTCTCTTAACCCTAATTTGTAATACTTTTAAATAGATTAACAAATCAAAGGTCAAAAGGACATCATCCTAGTTAAACTATGCATTATATTTGTAATTACCCTTTGCAATCGGTCCCAAAATTTAGAAGAGGTTTTGAAAACTTTGATCAACGTATTATGTAAAAGAGCCAGTAGGAAAATCTGAAATGTGTGTTCATTGTGAAGACACAGTATATTTTTGCCTTTATGCAATTTTAGATTCTACTCAACCACTTTACTACAATCTTTATTGCAGTTTTCCATGTGCCTGTAATTATTGTTATAATAAATACTGTATTTTGAGAGTTGTTCATGATAAAACTGCAGATTAAATTTGACATTCCATATTACTTGATGCATGTCTTACATATATCAAGTTTTGGGGGATTAAGTTCACAAAAATATGTTTATATAAATTTGTACTAAATCTTTTAATTTTCTTGTTTACTAATAAACATTTTTCATGAAGCACATTATTAAGAAAAATAGCATAGCTAATATTTTCTTTTTCACCATGCTTTCTTACTGAATGATCCTTTATATTTGTTAAGCTTTCTATGAGTTGTTCTATGGTAACAGTTGCTTGAAAAGAATTAATCTCCATTTTCTGTACCAGGATTGATGTGCCAAGGAGACTAAGCTAGTTGCAAATTTTTTTCTGGAAGATGAGCAGTGCAGTCTCCACATTCATAGGCAACCTGCACATAACTCATGAATGTGTAAATTTGCCACTGCAGAAATATCCTTGCGTTAAAGAGAGCACTTGTAAATAACATTTGTGGCAAGAGAAAACTTATGATGTCTTTCTAAATGCAAAAGATTCCTTATTATGATCTGATATTTTAAACTATATTGTCTGTTTTCCTTTTCTGAAAGCTAGGATAATGCCTGCCATGTAATTAAAAAGTGTACTTACATATAAGATATCACCTCAATTGACGTTACAATATAAAAAGAAAAAAGTGGAAGAAGATGAGTAAGTCCATTCCCTGTAAAAGTTGTACAAAAATATAAATTTTTCTATCTTCCAAACGCTAGTGTCAACAAACTGTAAAGGTAACATATAATAAATAGCATGCAAATGAGTAGGACTGGCACTCTCTTTTTTTTTTTTTTTTTTTCCCCTTGGTTTTTCTCAGGTACCAGGAACTGATGAGTACCAAGTACTCATGAGCTTGTGCTTGCCAGGCAGGCACTTTGCCGCTGAGCTAAATCCCCAGCCCCAGGACTGGCACTCTCAAAAGGCATTCAGCCATCCAAGCAGTAAATTGCTAGGTTACTATGAGAGAATAAGTAGGAAAATACAGATCTGATCCAACCCCATCTTGCCATTGTACTTAGTAGCCTGGGCTTTCAATAATTTCATTTTTTGGCAAAATTTTAAACTGTAAATTTATCACCATTTGTTTAGAATTGCTTACTTTTTTGACAATAACTTTTGTTGAGGGCAGAAGTAAGGTTGAGAAATTGCCACAATTTAATACTGTGTTTTTTTCTTCTTTCTAACCAGGTATAGTGCTTTGATAAACCAAAATAAGTTGCCAATAAATGAACAAACAACACTCCTTACTTGACAGTAAATAATACATAAATTCTGTAAAGATGGCTTACTTTATTAAACTCCCGTATTTTCTGGGTAGTGATGAATAACTCCAACTTGGATGTTCAGTGAAGTGAACCTGTTATTCATCGATTCCCGTGGCTTTCCTGAGAGTAAAACTTAGGGAACGCTAGGGTCCTAAAAGGTGAGGTGAAATACTTAAGTGCATAATAGGTGAACAGCAAATATTTTGGGTAAATAAAGGCAAGAATTTATAACGGTCAATATGAAGAGTTTATGTTTTCTTCAATATCTAACTCATACCAAACCAAGTTTATCTCACCACAGATCCTGGAATCTGCTCTGCTTATATAGAGATATATTTCTTCCTACTTGGCTATAGAAATGCAGAAAGAGAAAAGTAATAGTACATAAACCCAAGCACTATATTTAAAATCCATATGGCCCTATCAAGGTTGCTTCACTAAAACAATAGATCTTAAAATGTTGTGTTTGGTAAACTTTAGTTAGACACATTGCAGCTAAATCAAAATTTTTGATATAAAATTGTAATAAAATTCTATTATAACTCTTCAGAGTAGATTTAATAAAATTCTTGACAATAAATCCTCCTATAATATGAAACTAGGCTTTCCCAGTTTGAGTTTCAGTTGAATATTTTTTCATGTAAATCAATGATTTCTGCTGTTTATGTACATCTATTCCTAATTCAATGTATTATTAAAATATGAATATTTGATATTTTATTTCTCAGATTTTTCATTCCCATGCAACAGAGCGTGAAAGCTTAACAAAAGTACATTTGAATGTAACGCTTGTTTGTTCTTGGAAATATTTTATGACAGAACTACATATAATTAAGAAAAAAGATCACTTATTTCATAGTCTATTATAATGTTCATTGCTGACTATAACCTTAATTTAGGAATTCCTTTCAAAATGCAGATTATTAATCTTATAAGAATACATCAACATTTGCATCTATTTTTATATCTGCATGTGTACATATGGCCTGAAAGCAATCTCTTAAAAACTTTTGTATTTTTGTAGTATAATTAATGGTAAAACACAACAGTGTCTTTACACAGAAAGCCATGTCATTACAATTGGCTGCATGAAAGATCAGCCAAGCTTCCTGACTTAATTCCAGTCAATACAGTTTGAGTGCTTTTCTGTATCTCTCAGGCACTTCCTCTGGGACCAAGGCCTGATGACTCCATTGCAGGGATTATTGGCTGGCGACTCACAAGTTAATTCCCGCCAAGGAATTGCTCTCAGTGGAAGGTGAACGGTAGCTGCCACGCCCAAAGTCGTGTACACCCAGTGACTGTTAGAGGTGGTTCTCTGAGGGCCTGGGCTCATGCTCCCATTGGTGGCAACTCTCAGGACGTCTGATTCCAGACTCCACTGTGGGTTATGCTGAAGCCATGGTTGGGATTCGATTGCAGTTTCTTTCCTTCCCAAAATCCTATTTCCTTCCCTCTGTCTTTACACGGGGTCTCCCATGTACAGTGTTCCCCATACACTCTCTGCTTGAAAATCTCTACCTTAGTTTGTTCCCGGGTAACTCAATCTGAGACATCTTCTGTGTATGAAGATGAAAATAGAGGAAAACAGGAGGAAGATAGGTAACCCTCAGATAGGCTTCCTTTCTGGAGAAAGGCTTAGGAGGAAAATGTGCTGTTTCTTTCAGCAAAACAGTTAACTTAGAGGCAGCCATGAACATAAAAAGTCAGTTTACTCATTTCAATCCCTAACAGTAAGAACTGAAGTTCAAGTTTAAGGGAAAGAAGCACCAAATTAAAAACAGCATAGAAGCTCTCAGCGTGCTTGTGATTCTTCGCTACGCTTCAGGAAATGTTGGCATCTTGAATTTCATCATTTAAAGTGCACGTCATTTTCACCAGTGGAAAGTGTTAGTACTCCATGAAGGCAAATGAAAATCATCGTCTGCTTGACAAAATGCTGCATTGTTCTGAACATGTTGCCGGTTTTCTTACTCACCTTTGTTACTGTATCACCAGTTATGTAGTAGCACACTTTCACTGCAGATGTTAAAAGCTTAAAAAAAGAAGAGGGCTTACCACTAAGGAAATTCTATATTTTATTTTCTTCTCGGTGAATTGAGGGAAAAAGTGTTTTGGAAATTTAATAGCAGAAAATCTATAAATGCCGTGGAAGCATATCCTCTGCCTTAGTTTTTGTGTTTTCAAATGAACAGAAGAAGAGAGACTATAAAATGACTTGGATGTATAATTTATGCACCCCAAGGGCGGACCCTGCAATTTCAAGGAATCTGTTCACTGACCATTTACCATTTACTGATAAATCTCAAAAATATGTATTTTGAAATCCATCACCTGGCTTGTTAAAAATAGAGAATCCTTATCCTAAATATATTACATTTAGGATAAGGCATCTCAGGAACAAAAAAGCTGACTAATTTTTGCACAAACATGTAAGTTTCTATTTATTTGTATTGGTCAAGTGTACAGTCCCTTATGTATATCATCTCTAAACAAAGTTTTTTCCCAAATAATTATCCATAACAGGAAACACTCCCAGAGAAATTGCTGATGAGAAACCAAACAGAAGGGAGCATATTTCAAAAAAAAATAATCAAAGTAGCCCAATTTCATTAATTCCAATACATAATTTGACTGTCAGTTTTATGAAGACATAAATATATTACATTTAGGATAAGGCATCTCAGGAACAAAGTGGTAATTCAATTTCTAATTGCAATGGCAGTAACAGTTACTTTTTGTAAGTTTACGCCTGTCTTTTGTGAAAGTTTTTCAGTGTATAATGCTGTCGTTTCTTAAATATTTATTGCAAAGTGCTATAATTAAAACGATAAAAATATTGGTTATTCCTTTTGAATTGCTTTGGCTTTGTAATCATTGTATGTTCAGAGGTTACATAATTAATACTTTCAGTGAGAATATAACACTATTTGTATATTTTTTCTATTTGTTTACCTGGTCCATTTTTAAAGAACTTTTTCCTTGTTCTTAATTTTCAAAGTATAGACTGAATAAATGGACCACAATAACAAAAATATTAGCATTAAATGTAAATATATTTTGATTCAAGTGAACTATTACTTATGACATCAGTTTGTATCAACTAAATATAATAAGCTTCTTTAAAGAAGAAATATCTCTTACTTTTCTTTTAATAAAGTAAATGAAAATATTTAGGAAGAAATTCAGTGGAGAAAATGTGCTACTAAAAATAACATTTTAAATGCAAGCTTTTCAGAGATGTTCCATTTATTCAGTGTATTCAGGAAAAATCATTTGGCAAAGGATGTAACAGATATCAGAATAGAAGCAGTGTTTTATCACCATACACTAAACACTAAAATTGCATTACTGTTTATTCTCTATTGCTTTTCTACCCATATTCATTTCAGAAAATATTCTGGCCACTTCTTTTAACTAAGAATGCTACTTTCCCCCATATAAGTTTGTTGCAGGAGGGAGCATTTAAATGTTACTTTATGATATTTTAACATGTTCTATAAACTTCTTCCCACACTGAAAAGAAGAAAATGCTTTGAGACTCTCAATTATAAATCATATATTCTTTTAAATCTTTTTCTATATTTTTAAAATTCTTCAAGAACAAAGAATTTGAGAGATTTCTCATTTCTCAAATTAAGGACCATGACTCACGGAAGTAAAGTCGATGGAGATGTGAGATAAACAGAGGACACAAAAATAGCTAACTGTGGAGGCTTCAGAGAAGGTTCTATCATTTGTTTCCTTTCTGAATTATTTCTCATTCCAACAGGATTTATTAAAACTTTAATGGGGATCACCATAATGTTAGAAAGACCACATAAAGATATGGTGACATTATTATTTTGGCAGTTACTTTAAAAAATTATATACAATTAATTTGTCAGAGCTATTTTATTTTAATTAAATGTCTAACACTTGTTCTTATATGAGATTAGACTCCCAGCATTAGTTCAACTGCACTGAAGAAGACTGCAATTCGGTGTTTATTACTCATGTAAATTTGGCTAATTACACACCAACTCAGTTATCTTATTTATTGCATTTCAATTAGTATCCTTTTAATAGTCACTAACTCTTTAATTAACTCACAAGAAAAAGAGGTGTCTTGTTAAATGTAAATTAAATAGATTTAAATAGACAATAGACTGCAAATGGTAGATTTACTGCTAATGCTATAGAAAACTGTTGCTGGATGTTCTAAATGTACTTAATACCATCTGCCTTCTCTAGGCAAGAAGAAAATGCTGTTTTCCCAGAATCCATTTTAGCCCAAAGATAAGAATGAGACAAACCGTAAGTATGGCAGGTTTTGTCTCGATCTATTTTTGCAAGAGTAGGTCTAATATAATTGAGTTTTGTCTCATCATCAGTGAAAATTCTAGTAAGGTGGCGAACTGAGATAGAAAATCTTCAGTATGGAATTAGTTCTGAAATGAAAGTTAAAAGGCCTAAAAATAATTCAGGACCACTGATTTATTTGTCTGGAGCAGAAAGGAACAAAGTACTCTGGCTCTTCCCTGAGGGCTCCCTGGTAGCCTAACCTGGAATTAATTGGCGGGGCAGTACTGTGTGGCCCGGCTTGCTCCCTGTCGATGGGCTGACACTGCGACCCAGTTTCACGGCACTGCTGTTTCCACTCTAGCCAGGTTATTTCTCAGAGGTGAAATAAAGGCTTAGCTTAGCTGCAGAGAGAATCTGCTTTCATTTAAAAGTGAGTTTTAAGCCTTGTAAAGTGAGTTTGAGAGCCTTTGTGGAGGCTGTTACTTATGTATGAGCATGGCAGACTCTTTTACTCCAGCAGTGGAAATAGGTGGATTTGGACTCATGAGGGTCTCTCTGCTCTATGCACCATATTTTGGCTGGTGGAAGCGAGAAATGCAGAAATGAAGAAAAACAATTTTAATATGTTCAGTGAAGATTTTGAGTAGCTTTTAGTTTAATAGAAAAATATAATATAAACATTATGGTATAAATCTCTGAAATTTTAAAGAAAAATGGCCTTTTCTTTCAAGATTATAAGATTTTAGAATAAATGATAAAATAATATTGGCATGGAGACAATAAAATATATCATCAAATTGTAAGATAAATAGAAAAAATTTACTAGAGCACATTGCCATATCTTTAGCATACTCTAAATCATGTTCTTTAAGCTAATGATTCCTGGCCACATGGTATTCTTATATATCCTCCTTTTCCTCTTTTCCCTTTTTTCTTTTCAAACTCAGGACCTCATACTTGCCAAGGAGGTGCTGTGTTTTTCTTTCAATTTCCAACATATTCTGTTTTCCTCCAGAAACCAGTAAGCTGGTTTTACTATGATATCCATAGTAAAAAAAAAAAAAAGAAAGCTGTTTGTCAATTATGATTTATTTAACATTATATGACTCAAATCAATGCATTACATCTTTTCCTATTGACAACAATTTTTATTTCATACTATTCCAATATATCCAAGCTAAAGTTTTTATCATGCATTCAATTTCTTTTTTTAAAGAAAAGTTCTCTAATCAAACACCCTTGAAGAGCTCACAGATTTTCTAGGAAAGCCTTGAATATTTCTACAGGAAATTAATATTGTATCTCAGAATTAATATTGTAACTTTCCAAAATGGGACCCTGAACCCAGTGTCCCAGAATGGCTTTTCCTCTAAAATCCTAAGACAAGTTCACTTCCATATGTGTGTGTGTGTGTGTGTGTGTGTGTGTGTGTGTGTGTGTCTGTGTGTGTGCTTTTCCCATGGAATTCTTTGGCTAGTGGTGGATCTTGAGAGTTTATGTTACTGAAACTCTGACCAGCATATCCAATAGTGTCACATTCTGAGTTTGGGTCTTGATCTAAGCATACAGTAGTTATGTGATCCAGGCAAATTTCTCAATCTTGCCAAACGATAATTATTTTTAGTTTTTCAAAGGGACTAATTAATAACATATTTAAGTTTTATACGAGGTTCTACCAATGTTTTATATGAAAATAATTTGGAGGGTGTTTAATACAGTATGCGGCATTGATTGCTAAATAGCTTTGTATCGGGGCTGGGGATTTAGCTCAGCGGCAAAAGCGCCTGCCTGGCAAGCGCAAGGTCTTGAGTTCGGTTCCCGGTACCAGAGAAAAACAAAACAAACAAACAAACAAACAAACAAAAAAAATAGCTTTGTATCTATTAAAAGATTAAAAGATTATATTAGCCTCCAGAATAAAATCATTTTGCAGAAAATATTGTTTTTTTAATTAAGAAAGAATTTTTAATTGAAAGTAAAATTATTTTCAATATTTTTCCTATATGATGTAATAACAATAGAACCATAAAACAAAACAAAAGTAAAATAAAGTGCTTATAGGAATTGTATCTACAAGTTGTAAAACTCATGCCATTATTAGCATTCATGACTTCAATAACTATCTTATGAAATTTAATCTCATTGCTATGGCCTGAGTGTGTCTCTGCAAAGATTCATATATTAAAACCTAATTCACAACAGGCATCTCTGGGAGGCGATTGTGCTGTAGGGTTCAGCCCTTGTAAGTGGTACCCATGCCCTTCTAAAAGGGGTCACCGGAGCTCCCTCACCCCATCCACCATGTGAGGAAACAGTGAAACAGCTGTGCAGAAGCCGGGACAAGGGCCTCCACCAGATACCACATCTGTGAGCACCTTGATCTTGGACATCCCAGAATCTAGTACTGCACTAAATAAATTTTGTTATTTATAATCTATCTAACCGACGGTATTCTGTTATAGGAGCTCTAATTGTATAAGACAAACTCTTTTTTTTACTCATTTATATGAACAGTATCGGCACACTCCAGCTTAGCAAACTCCTCCAGAATGGGACCCTGGACGCAGTGTCCCAGAATGGCTTTGCCTCTAAGTTCCTAAGACTCGTTCACTGCTAGGCATATCCTGGGCCTGCAGCACCTGCCAGGCCAGGGGCCTCTTTCAACAGTGATGGTTTCTGGCTCAGCAGACAATTGCACATGTAAGGCATGCCATTTTTCACCTCTCCACATCATCGATCACTGATGTTTCTGTATCTCCTCTCACCCTGACCTATATCTAGTTTCAAAGAAAGAGAAATAGTTCAGCTCCTTCATGTATAACCCCAGCACTTGATTTTTTAATGCCATTTCCTTTTTTCTTTAATGAGATCATTTCACAGTTTTAATACCTGCAACGAGCCAACAAAGCCACTACTGCTTAGGCCCAGCACTGCTTCTATTTCTCTGTCTCTCTTTGCTTCTCAGTGAAGGTCATACATGGGAACAACCCAGGGTACTACGCACTGTGCCTGTGCTTTCTTCAGGTAAGCAGTCTTCACCACTGCTCCAGCACCTGACAGGGTTTAACAGTACTGTCTCTGACCACTGACCTGCTGGTCAGTACTTAATGAATCAGTTGGTGCTGTGAACATCTCTTCTTTCTTAAGGATATGCCATGTATGTCTCTCCAGCTCTGAGTCCTCTTTCCATTCACTCTCAGGACCACTTACTAGGTTTACCTTTTGATAAAAGCTGTTAAACTATAGTGTATTTAATGTCACCGCTCTTGGAGTGCTTCTTTTCTGAATTTCCTATAGGATGTGGCTGAAGTATATAATGAATAAATATTAAAAATAGTACAATAAGGGACACATCGCCATTAATCCCTTTCCAAATACCCTCCCTTCACACACACTCATTCCACCTTTCTTAGCACTTTCAGAAGTGGTTCTCATAGTCCTCTTTCATGAGTGTCATGAGATATGTTGAAAAAGATTTGGTGAATGCTGCTGCTGCGTGCCATCTAATAGCGAGAGGCCTGGGAAAGGATACAGTGTGTCCTCATCCACCCAGTCACCCAGTCTGTCCCTGGGCTACTTCTGCCTCTTTCTCAAAGTCAAAACAATCAGGGAAGGTAAATGTTTTGAGTAGATACAGCTCGGGGAGGCAGCCAGGACCGTGCAATTAAATGCATTTGGCAAAGAGAACTGCAGAGCTGCTTCAGAAAGTGGCAAGAACAGCGGGAACAGTATTCCAAGAGAGGAGGAGGAGGACTTTGAAGGTGATTAATGACAATATGTCTTTTGCTGTAACACATTTTTTAAAAATTTAAATGTTCATCATATGTTTCTGTCACACCTTGAATATCATCTCATCCATTTCCATGACGTAGCTACTGCCTGTAGTAAAAATCACGAAAGGTATTTCTCCAGAGTGTCCTTTGAGAGCAAAGTCTTTATGAGCTATTACACAGCGGGACTGTGCTTCAGATGTCCAATAATGGGTATAAATTATGAAGTGTAACATTAAATATTTTTGACCTTGTTCAAAACTGCCAGAAAACAAGAAACATGACAGGAGACAAAATAAATATATACTATGTGCCTGTTATTTAAACTTTATCCCTAGAGATAAGCAAGGCATTTCACCAACATCTTAAAATGTGTTAAAAGCAGTAATTTTGTACCTAATGATATAAATTTTCATTGAAGACCTCAAATATTGAAAAGGCTGTTCTCACCTGTACATCCGCTGGGGTGACATCCTCAGGTCTGTCAACACAAAGCTCTTCTTCAGGGCAGAATCCACAAACAAATGGTGAGAATAAATGATTTCACTGTAATAAGTTCTGCGCCAGGAATGCATTTTAAAAATCTTCATATGCTAATGTGAAGTTAGTTCATCAAATCATTTATAATATAAAAATAACATGAGTAAATTTTCTCCTGTTCAGAATGAATCCTCATTCAGAAAAGAGTCCACTAATGAAAGAATGATGCTCGACAAACAGAAATTTTTACCTAATATTACAAAATTTATATTTTTGCAAATGGAATTAAAATAATTGTACTTCAAAAAATTATTCTTTATGTCATACGTTAAACAGATTTTTTAAAAGCACTTATGATGAATTACTTTTCTAACTTTTATTTTACCTAAACTGAACCTCTGAATTTCGAATGCTCTGACTGCCAATGCAATGCCAGTGTGATTTCCTAGAGTTATGTAGTCACAGTTCCATTAGAAAAGGAGAAGAGCAAGTTGTGCTGTTTTCCTCAGCCCAGTCCAGGTACTAGGTTGAAAAAGTATGGAGCAAAGTTGGCAGTTATACCACATTTTGTTCTCTGTGGATCAAATCAAAGACACAGCACATGGTAGACCAGCAAGCCTTTGCCCCTGAGTCACTTTCCCTTCCCCATGGTCCCCATAGTCCCCCAGTGAATGCTCTGCTTGTGCGTGTGTGGTACAGAAGATGGAACATAGGGGTGCTCTACCGCTGAGCTCCACCCTCAGCCTTCTCATTTATATTTTTTCTTTTGAGATAGGCTCTTACTAAGTCCCTGGGCTCAAATTTTGCTTCCTTCTATCTCAGCCTGCAAAGTAACTGCAGTTACCGTTGTGTACCACAAAGCTTGGAAATATGTCATATTTTGTTCATAACTACTTTTAAGAAAAGAGAAAATAAATTCATTCCAATTTTGTATCCATATCTACCTATATATCATGTTATCTTTGCAGGGCCTGAAAAAACAAAGGTGCCCATAAACTTACAAAACTGTGGAAATGTCTAATGATAAACACACATGAAATGGTGCATTACCTAAGCTACCAGAACCTGAGGGGTGGCCACTTTAAGCGCTGGTTAAGTATCTGTTTCTTAGCTTTTCAAAGTTACTTGATGAAACGTGAATGAGATAGTGGATTTAGGAATAAATTTAATATGCTTAGGAAAAAAATCAATATACTGACTTTTCTTTCTCTTTCCACTTGTAGAATTTCAGTATTTTTCTGAAAGCAGCCAATCTTGCTTTTTGCCCTATACAGTCATGAAAGAAATAGAAACAAGGGAGGAACCTGAGCAATGGCGGCCATCTTATGAACTGTCCCTCGGTGACCGACCTGCTCACTTAAATGGACGGGCTTCCTTCCTCTCATAGAGGTATACTCCTAACACTGGGGGCTCCATTTGTCAGTGTGGAAAAACTGCTGAGGTGAAAAAAAAAGGGAATTTTTCAGAAAACGGGAATATATCAGAGGATTAAAATAGTAAAGAAGACATTTTGTGAAAACTATTTTGCTTTACCAACATAATCACTGATGTATCCGTCCTTTGTCATTAAGGTAGCACAATCCTCTGGACAGATCACTACAGCAAATTCAAGATATACAGTTTTCCATAATTTGTCTTTTAATTCTTTACACATCAAAAGGACCAGCTGTGGAAGTTAATAGCTATGAACCACAGATCTGATAGGTAAAAGTTAGAAAAATACTTCAAAATGTTTAATCATGATGTATTCTTTGATCCGTATTTATCAACATGTAGTTAGATGGGACACATGAAGTTTTTGCTGGTTTCTATGGAAACAACAAGGGACAAAGATCATGGCCTCACAAGCATTTCCTCAGGTAATTGCTCAATTTTCATACTCTCAAGCTGTTGCTAGCAAATAGATTGTGTACCCTTAGGCTATCTATCACGGGTGTTTGCTAACTCATCCATTTTAAAATGACCTTCGAGAAGCTTAAAAATTGGAAGCTCTTGAAACTTCTGTGCTTTCTGTGATTCATTTTTGAGTGAAACCAAATGTGGTCATTTATTATTCATTTCAGTACATAATCACTTGCATAAATTGATGTTATTGTATAAACTCTAGACACTGTAAAATACAAGTCAGTTTAGTGGGAAATATATCGTGAATTATAGTTTTCCAAATATAGGATAAAAGGGAGATTTTCTGAAAGGGATTGCTGACACACAGTGTAGGATATGTGTGTAACTTCGTTGCCCTACTGTGTAACTAAAATGAGAACTATTCACTGGTTAGTTTTCAAGATCAGGAAGGTCTTTCATTAGTGATGTACTAATTACTGACTAGGGGTTTACTAATAAGTTTTAATTAAAGTGACCAAAAAGCAAATAGAAAATAGTATGTAAGTCAATCTTTTCTGTCTGAAAATAGAGTTGTGTTTGCAATAACAATCCTCTGGTGAGAAAATAGTGGAATAATTTGTCACGAGAATAACTACAGAATGACTGAGCTCTGTCTATAAGGCTGAGGGAATGAATTTTTGAGTGTATGTACGTGTGTACCATTGTTCACAGGTAAAAAGTTTGCCAAGAGTAAGGGAATAATCATATTTAATTGAGAAGGGTGACATCGTATTCTTTCTTAATTAATGTCTCACACATGAAGTTCTAGCCACCTGACAAATCTAACTTCCTTAGCTATTTGTGTTTACTCATATTAATGATAAAAGGTGCTATGGATGACTTATGTCATTTGCTTGAACAACTGTATTTTAACGTTTGATTAAGTATTTTTTCACTAATAATTTTGATGTACTTTGATGTTATTAGGGTCAATAATCAAACAAGTTAATCAGATACATTATAGAACTAATTATGCATTTGGATTCTTTTTCTCCCAAGTAATTCTTTGATTTGGAGATTTGTCTTTCATTATGTTATGGAATATCTGGTATAGGGAAATTTATAATGAAAGAGGCTTATTTTGATTCACAGTTCAGGGAGTCCAGGAGAGTGATGCTGGCTGACGTCTTCCCCTCCTCTGCTGAAGCCAACAGATAAGCAGATGAACAAGGAAGAAATGGAGCCAAACTCTAGCGATATAAAACTTATTCTCACAGTAAATATTAAGCTACTCATAAGGCTCATGATCCCAAATGCTCTTAAATACCCCCATAACCTTTCAGTGTGATTACGCTGGGGGCCAAGAATCAAGATGAATCAAAATGGTGACAAAATATATTCAAATCATATTGAGGCTTATTTTAACAAATTTTTAAAATTTAGCAAGGCGTGGTGGCACATGCCTATAATCCCAGCACTTGGGGGGCTGAGGTAGGAGGATCGTTGTGAGTTTGAGACCAGCCTGGGTTGCAAAGTGTGCTCAAGGGCAGGTTGAATTGCATAGCAAGACCCTGTCTCAAAAAGGCAAAAACAAACAAATTTTTAAAATTCAGCAACATAAAATATTTATCCTTAAATAAACTACATATTAAAACATATAGTTGTAAAATTATATTACCAGAATCAGTTTTATCTCAGAAAAGAAAATGTATTTTTGTTATTGTATTTTTCCTTAAGATTTCAATTAAATGTTTTAAAGGCACTCCTAAAACTGTATTTTTTGTTTTTTATTTTCAGTTTAAAGACACCATTCTAATTTGACTATGTCTGTTGAGTTTTTAATTTAAAATTAAAGATGGTATTAAAAGGGAAAGAATATAGAGGCTAGAAGCGACCCTATGCATGTGTAACCAACCTATTTTCACAATATGCATTTGAGAAAGGTCAGACATATCAATAAATGGTGCTGGAAAACTGGATATCCACCTGCAGTAGGGAGAACCACACACCAGCTTCTCACTAGTCACAAAAATCAACACAAAATGCAATAAAGACTTAAGTAAAAGAACTGAAAGTATGAAATTACTAGGAAAAGACATAAGATAAACACTTTGGGATATGAGAACACACAAAGATTTATTTAGATCAGGCCCTAATGACACATGAAACAAAAGCAATATAGTATAAGTTGGATTCCATCAAACTAAAAAGGTCTTACACAATAAGAATAAAACCAGGAGAGTGAAGAGGCAATCTAAGGAGTGGGGAAATACACGAAAGCTCTGTGTCTGACAAGTAGTTGCTATCATAAGAAACTTTACAACTCAATAGCAAAAAAAAAATAAATAAATCACCTGATTTTCAAATGGGCAATACATTTTACTAGAATTTCTCCAAAGAAAATATACAAATGGCCAAGAATACAAAAAAAAATCTTCAAAATCACTGATTATCAGGGAACAATAAATCAAAACCACAATCAGATATCATTTCACCCCAGTAAGAATGACTATTCTTTTTTATATATATTTTAAAGAGTACAAAAAAAAAATAAAAGCAATACAGAATTTCAAAACAAGATGATAGGAAATTAAGAATGGTTATTATATTGCATATTGTTATCTTCAAAGTAGTTGCTCAGATTACCAGTTATAAGCATGTGAAATTGATCAAACAGTATAAGCACTAACTGTTCCTTTCAATGAACTAATAGAAATTAATGGTACAATTATCTTAGTTATTGTTACATACATATATTTTCTCCTTCCTTCTTTTCTCCTTTCCCCATCCCACTTGTTCTTCCCTTTTGGACAGTTTCTTTCCCTTTCACAAAAACGAACCATTCTCCACTGTTAGCAGCACTGTGGAAATCAGTGTGGAGATTCCTCAAAACACTGGGATTAGAGGTCCCATTTGACCCAGCTTGACCCCTTCTGGATTTTTTTCCAGAAAAATTGAAAACATCATACAACAGTGATATATGTGCACCCATGTTTATAGTAGCACCATTTGTCACAGCTAAATCTTGGGAAGAACCCAAATGTCCATCAACCAAGGAATGGATAAAAAAGATGTGATATTTTTATACAATGGAGTATTACTTAGCTATAAAGAAAGATAAACTTGAGGCTTGTATAGGTAAATGGATGCAACTAGAGACCATGCTCATAAGTGAAACAGATCATCCTCACATGTGTAAGCATCGTATTGTCTTCCTAGTGTAAGAACCTGAAAGAGTGAACAACATCCAAATGAATGATCATTCTTAAAAAGACTGATGATAAAAAGTATCTGCAAGGCTGTGGGGAAGCGCAGTGGCTGCACATGGACAGTGAGAATGAGAATTAGTACAGCAATTGTGGAAAACAGCATGGAGGTTGCTCTAAAATGGAAAACAGAACCATCATATGCTCTGACCGTCCCCTGGAAATAAAGGAATACAGTAAGGAAATAAAATCTGTGTCACCTACCCATCTGCCCCCATGTTCTTTGTGGCACTATTCATAATAGTACAAATGAAAGAGATCTCCACCAGCAATGACAAATACCACAGGGAACATACACACCAGGGAACACCAACCATCCATTCAAAGCATGCAGTCCTTTTATTTTGCAACAACTTTGAAGGAAGCAGATGGACAGGTGAAGGAAGCTAGTCACAGAAGCACAAGTGTCCCATGCACGCACTCGCTCACACAGATAATGCATATAATATTTAAATACTAATTTCATCTAAGTTCAGAGTAGGATTGTGGTGATGAGTGCCTCAGAAGAGCTGAGGGATGGGAAGAAGAAGCAAAGGTTTTTGGCTGATTCTAAGCGGCAGTTAGGTGCAAGAAGCTCCGGTGTGCTGTTGTACAACAAGATAAGCACAGACAGCAACTGTACATTTTGAAATGTACAGTATGTTTTGACTGTACATTTTGTAAAGCTAGAAGAAAACTTTTTTTTTTTTTGTCTTTTTGAGACAGGGTCTCGCTATGCAGTTCAACCTGGCCTTGAGCTCACTTTGTAGCCCAGGCTGGTCTCAAACTCACAATGATCCTCCTGCCTCAGCCTCCCAAGTTCTGGGGTTACAGAGGTGTACCACTATGCCTGGAACAGAAGAAAACACTTTAAATGTTTTTTTACCCTAAAAATAATAATTGTTTAGGAAGATAGATAGGGTTACAATGATTTTATATACACAGGTTTCAAAATCTAAGATGATACACTGTTAACATGAGCCATTTTGTACCTTTATGTGCCAGTTAAAATAAATTTTATTTATAGTTGAAAAATTAATCCAGCATCCTAAAAACACCTCATAGCATCCTTTTTTTCTCCTCACAGCTGATTATTATACAGAAATTATATTTGTGAATCTGCATAACACACAAAAAAGCTGTCCACTAACATTCATTCTCCCCTCTAGAAGCAAGTCTAATGGACTACACACCTTCCACGCTTATAACCCAGTGCAAGGAAATCATCTACTTTCAAATTAAATTTAACCTTTCAGAGTATTAATAATGTATATTACAATCTCCTTTCTGAGTATTCCAGCACAGTATTATTCACATACTTTGACTTTCATGACAACCAGTAAGTATGAAATGAAGCTAAAAAAATAAAATCCTCTCAGTGCAATCGATTTTAGGAAGTTTCTATTTTAATTTTTTAAAGCAGATAGCACAAAAAAGGCATGTTTTCAGCTTTAGAAATTTCATCAAAGAGGAGGTTTTGCCTAAAAATCATAAAGATAGTTATATCTGACGTGTTAATTTGTATTTAATATATTTTACACACAGAGGGTGATTAAATCGGACTTAGTAAGTCAAGTGTAAAGTTCAAATGCAAAGAGAAATATGATGTGTTTTAAGAAGTAAATTAGTCTTGTTTTCTTAGAGTATTAGTAGTTTGCTGAATTTGCTTTGCTAATGTTCTTAGTATCTCAGAACTACTTCAGTGAAAACGTGAAGAAGGCATGATACTGTTCAAATTTCAAAGTCCTGCTATTCAAAAATTCCCATTCAGGGATTGCATCTTTAGAAGTTCTCATCAGACTTGTGTGGGGCAGAATCAGACACTGGTACAAACTCAAATTTCGGGCTGGGGATTTAGCTCAGCGGCAAAAGCACCTGCCTGGCAAGCGCAAGGTCGTGAGTTCGGTTCCCGGTACCGGAGAAAAACCAAAAAAAAAAAAAAAACTCAAATTTCCAGGGTGATTACAAAGTGAAATCAAGGAAAAATCCCTTTGATTTCCATTAATACACTTTCTCAACCCTGTTGAATTTGAATGGTTCAGGAAGCTTTAAAGGTCACAGATGCCTGGGTCCTACCTTCAGATAGTCCATTCAATATCTTGGGCCATGAGCTCAGGGTCTTTCAGGTTCCCAAGACGATTCCATGGGCTGAAATAACCACCTGCCTCAGTGCCAGCAAATTTCAGCGTTCTCTTCATGTTCGCAACCCATGCACCTGTCCCGTGCCCCGGCCTCCTGGTCTCTTCTGGGCTCCTTCGGTATCGCTTGGGATCACCGCGAGCTCCCAGCCTTGCCTTTGCACAGCCTCACAGTTTATGCTCACATAATCTCCTAGACCAAGCCTTCAGCACTGCTTGGATCTCAGCAGATCAAATCTTTCACCTTCATTTCTGCAGGCTCCACTCCCGCTTAAGGAAACAATATACTGTTTAATTTGGTACATTGCTTTGTATTTTCTGAGTGCTCCAGGCATCACCCCCTCTCTTTGTCAATTTTCTCTACTAACCCCAACAGCCAGTCATGACATTGTTCCTTTTTTACATAGATACAGTTTTCACCAAATCACTGGAAAATTTTTAGTTTTAGTTTATTTAAATGATACATTACTGAGTACTTTTTAGTTTCAATTGTTTTCAACTTTTCATCTGTTTACACTGTGTAGCTAAGAGTTGGGAGTATGGAAATTTACTTTCATTAAAGCTCTAAACCTCATTTCTGAAATACACCGGGGAACAGTGCACTCAAATCAAATTGCAAGGGAATCGCTGAACAACTGAAATACTCCTCATGCGAGCCCTGTAGATTCATGCCGAATGTAAAGTTCTTTGAAATACTGAATTATACAGCTCGAGATTATAGTCTGTCTCCTTTCATTTCTTTCACTGAATATGAAACTATTGACTCCATCTGGAGCCCTAATCAGATGAGGAAGTAATTTGGTCTTTATAGTGAAAAGCTATTAATGATGTGCTTTTTTTCTGTGAAAAATGAGAAGAATAAATCTTTGCTTCTTGATTGTAGTAAAAGATAGTATATGTGTTTTTTATGCAACACATGCATTGAAAAGTTCTTTCTGGGCTATTTATATTTTCCATGTTACCTATTAAGGATTGAATATACAGCATAACAGATACTGGATAATTTTGCACACAAAACCAGGCCAAGTGGTATAGCTAAAGTGGTGTAATTTTTATGAATAGTTGGACCATTATTACTGAAGTCTATATCAAATAGGGAATAATTTTTTTCTAAAAAATTACAGTACATATAGTAACTTCATGACAGCATAATAACCAGGCTCTGATTTCTGCATAAATTTTGTGAATATTTCATTTTCACATTCAAATAACTTTGATATGAATTCAAGATTCAACTCATATAGAACCAATCTTATAAATTATTTGGCAACTAAAACACTGTAATACATAACAAAACACATTATACTAGGTGTTTATATACTTTAGTAACTATTATTTTATAATTGTATAATGATTATACAGTTAGGTATCTTTGGAGTAGTCTGAGAGAGGTAAGCCATATAGCTTTAGAATGTGTGGTAAGATGATTAAGTACACTGGGTCACACAAAAACAAACTCTTATTGTACAGATATGTATGTTCATTGCATTTTACACGTAAAAGTTTGTGAAGCAAACACTATACAAATAATAAAATATCCATTATTCTCCATTCTAAGAGCCATATACTAATTGATTACATCAATGTAGACTCTGTTGAATTCTAATGAACTCTTTTGTCCATGGGCAGGATGTATATAGATTATAAATAAATGGAATTGTGACATAATAGTTGATGGATATTTTTGTTTACCTTGCTGAGCAAGATGAAATTGAAAGCAAAAGAGAATTTCACTTTTGTCAATGAGTTTAGGGTTTTCTTTGATGAATAGTTTTTCAAATCACAGAAGAATCATTTCTTATTCCTTTATCCTGTTAATAGTTCAAAGGACAAAGACACAACACACTTTTAAATGGATTAGAACATTTTCCATGGCTTCCTGAAGTCTAGACTGGAGTTTTACCAACTTGTGCTCCAAGGGCTGGTTGGCTTCTACTTTATGCTTTCATTAAACAGGTTGTGTTGCAGCTCTTCGTCTGTTGCAAGAGTGGGAGGACCTCCCTTCACTACTGAGAGTGGCAGCTGACCCAGGAGTATTTGACTGAAAACTGGCCTCGGCAATGAGTTCCACAACACATCAGGTCCTGATCTGTAAAAGTTGCTGCTTGCAGGGGTGTAAACACTCCTACCATGGCTGGTTGTGACCTACCATGGTGACTTCCTCAAAGGAGAGGCGAGAAAACATGTTCTGTACCAGAATGTCACACAGCATTTCTGTCAGTAGCCTCAAGGTCTATGGAGTAGTGAAAAAGTTATGTAATTAGGAGACAGTAAGTTTTTGACACTTACTACCTTATTTTAACTCAATACATTTAAACATATATTTGCTTGATTTGTGAGCATAATTTGTTTGAGAAACATGTCTGTAAACACCTGTATATCAAAGAGAATTTCCCCTTAAGACACAGAGGAAACCCTAATGATTTGTTTTGCAACCCCCAAATTTTCATGGACAAATGATTGTAATACTGTAATACAAAATAAAATAACAGCAAAAATAAAAATATAAAGAAAATAAACAATTTAGTTACCTTTGTTACCTGTAGTTACCTCTGAAAACCAGCTATGCAGGGAAATGAGAGAGGAGGGTCACTGCACAGTTCCCCTTTCACCGTCACTCACAGAAGCACCGCTGTCTGCTGGCCCAGTGGACTCCTTTTCTTTTCATGAAACTTTAACCAGGAATCTAGCCAATGATACTGGCTTTTGCCTCCTTTTGAGGATTTCAAAGGAATGTGGCATCACTTTGTCGTTAAATAGGCTCATCACTCTTACTGCTCCAGCCGTATTTGGGTAGTGATTTTCTAAAAAAAAATTGCTCCACTTGCCACATTTTACACCTCCCCCTAATCTCATTTGAAGTGAGGGATTCCTCCACCTTTTTCTTCTCCTCCTCTGCAGAGATCTCCACAACCTTTCTTTTGGGGGATATTCATCTGCAATCCTGGGGAGAGAAAAGAGAAAGAAAAGGAGAGAGAGAGAGAGAAACCATTGGGTCAGTTGTGATCATGTAACATGTGGTGTCACATACTATTCCTACTGCATCACTCATTTATCCATTTAAAATACTTTAGGGGGCTGGGGATTTAGCTCAGCGGCACAGCGCCTGCGTGGCAAGCTCAAGGTCGTGAGTTGGATTCCCGGTACCGCAGAAAAACCAAAAAAAAATAAATAAATACTTTAGAAATCTTTGCTTATCTCACAAACACTTATAGAACAAGTTACTTACAATCCAAGGTTTTGCTATTATTTATATATATATATATATATATACATATTATTGCTATATTGCAACAAGCTTGCAAAATTTTCAAAATGTTAGCAATCAGTTCTAAGTAAACTGCTATAAGCACGCTCAAGCCATCTACTACTTTTAAATTTTATAATGTATGATTTAACAAACAGTCTCAGTAGTCTAATCTCCATAAATAATTACAAATATTTCATATAAATTGTCCTTAAAATTTTGACAGGCCATCTTTTAACTAGCTGATTTTCAACATAACTTTTTTTCCTTTTCTTTCGTGACTGCATGTGTGTGCATGTATACACATGCGTGCAGACATGCACATGCATTGCTGGGGGTCAAACCCAGATGCCTCGCACTGAGTTATATCCCCAGACCTTTTTTATTTTTTATATTGTGATAGGGTTTAACTAGTTTCCCAGACTAGATTTGAACTTGTGATCCTCTGCCTCGGTCTTGTAGAGTGCTGAGCTTGTAGGTGTGTGCCACCTCACCCAGCCTCAACAAATCTTTTAAAATTTAACTTTTAAATTTTATTTTATAATACATGTTGCGCTACATAATGTTATGGTTTGCATCTAGATGTTCCCCCAAAGTCTCATCCAGTCATGGGTATGGGATTCTACAGCTTCTGTTAGACTCCCAATCCAGTGCTGGGATTAAGGGTGCAAGTGCTACACTGACCCTAGGGCGAGTAGCCTGCATACAACGTAAGGGACAGAAAAAGGCTTGGTCATCCCTCCTTTCTTGTTGCCTTGCTGTCTTCCATCACCACGTCGCCCTTCTGCCATGTGCCATTCTGCCTCGGAGCCAGGAAACTATGGACTGAAACCTCTACAAACTGTGAGCTAAATAAGCCTTTCCTCCTTTAACACGGGGTGTTAGGCATTTTGTCTCAGCAGCAAGAGAAAATAACTAAGATGCATAATGGACGCATTCAATGTAGGGAGGTGGTACATGTGTGTATTGAATCCTAAGCCTTTTAACTTCTTCCTAATTCTTGGCTCCCTTCACCCTTTATCCCTTGGAAAAAAATAATACTAATGTGAGTTTCACTAATGGTATCAGTAGAGATGCAGATTTTTTTTCTGAAGGCAAGCAAAAATGGATACATGCAAATAGATTTGAATATATCATAAAATATATAATAAAATAAATAAAATAAAGTATAGCCAGCAGGCCTAGCTATTTAGTGGAAAGATATTTTGCTAAAAACAAAGAGACTTCCAAACTCCACTCACAGTATGACCTAGTATTACAGTTAAATTGTGGCACTGAATAGACCAGTTGGTTTATTGTGAACACACAGCTGGTGAGTTGGATCCTGACCCGTACCGGGATTCTACCTGTCTCATAATGCTTTTTCCTGGAGTACAGCCTTCTAGTGACAGTAAACATGCTGTGACAGAGGGCCCTGCAGGGAGGGCATGATCTTTAACTTCTATATGTTAAACTTTGCTTTAGATAATCCTTCACGAGCTGACCTTTTAGATTAACTGCTGGAACTTCGGCTTTACAGTGCAAATATAAATGTGCTTTAGCCATTAATAGCCTGAAGTAGGATAATATTCAGTCTACATGTGTGGGGAAATGAAAGGATAAACACAAAAGCCTGTGTTTGCCTGCTGGAGAAGAAAAACTGCAGCCCAGCATTAAATGATCTCTAACGTATTTGAAAATGAATATGTAAGATATATAGGGCAAGAGCTGTTTACTTTTTGGATATGAAGTTCTTTGCGAAGAAGACTTTATTCAGAGAGAAAGATTGAAGCATTTTAGCTTCTAACAAGTTAGGAATCAGCTTCTATATTTAGCTTATTTTAGAATAATTTCCTCCATTCTACATTCTAATAACTTTCCTGGGAGGGAAGAGAAGAGGATAAAATCTGAGATCTGTCAGGGCTAATGTGAGGAAAATAATAAGGAAACATGCACAGAATTACACCTTTCCAGCATTTGGTGTTCTTACTGATGCTCTGTAATATTTTCCAGGCCTCTGCCGGAGAGGCCTTGCCTGCTGACCGTCAGGCCGGTGAATTTTCACTATCATCGCCACCAACCCCTCCTTATTGTCTGGAGGAGAGTTAATGGATCAATAGCATCAGGAAATTAGTTCCACTTGTTCAAAACAATAAGTGTACCATATACTGGGGCAGCTGAGGGTGAAATAAAAATACTTCCAAAAATTCTCTAAGAAGTTTACATACATTAAAACCAATGCGATCAGTTTGGCATCCTGAAATAAGACTTAACTTTTGCCTATATTTGCAAGAAAATCAACATACATTTGGAGACCTTCCAACATTCACACGAACTGGCAAATGTGTGTAAGTGACAGACTGTGGTCAGGTTTGTGTGACTGTTCAAGTAGAGCTGTTATCTCCATGAAAAATCCATGCTTAATGTGGGCTTAGAGTAATTTTATGAGCTATCCTGCCTTTCAGCCTCATAATCAGAAGGACTTTTAGATCCATATGAAGGACAGATATCACAGGGTCTTGGGTTGAAAATATTTCTAATTTTCTTATCTGTCTTGGTTTGATACAAATTTATGTTACCTCTTTACTGATGATAAAATTTTGCTTTATAATGTTGTTGTTGGAACTGCTTTTTGTCTTCCACAGAATTTACACAAGATTTATTTATAAAAATTGTATTGGTGTTCTATAAAAACACCTGTATTAAAGACTCTCACTCTTTCTTTTTCAAATTATAGAGGATTTTCTGCCTGTTTTCTGTCCTCCCTGCTTTCATGGGGAAAGCTCCTTAGGCTCCGTGAGAGAAGGCTGCCCAAAGCAGCCTGGACGGTGCCTTGCCACCCGCTTGGGTCCCTTTCAGGCCACTGCCTGGGAAGAGATGTATCACCCGCCACTTGTTCTCGGGTTGGTACTTTTGGCATAAAAACATGGCAGCAAAAGTTATTGTGCACTTACATGAGAAAACTGACTCTTCCTTCCTAGTTAGTCTAGGGGACTTGAGATGATATCATGATACATTGTGTTTCTGTTTCTGTGAGAGAGATTTTGTGTGTGTGTGTGTGTGTGTGTGTGTGTGTGTGTGTACGTGTGTAGTGTGCCTAAAATTCTAAGGTTGTAGGTTTATGCAGTATTATTTTACTCCATGAGGTGATCTAATTGATTTGTTTTACTATTCTGAATGTATACGAGTTCTATCATTGGCTTTATGCTTTAGGTTTCAGATGATCCTTATAAAGCCTTATATGAAAGCTTTCTGATCTCTAGGACCAATTAGCTGACAGCCACAATTTAAAGAAGGAAACGTTCATTTGGTTCATGATTTCGGTGGTTCTGGCCCATCGTTAGCTGGCTACAAGGCAGGCACTTCCTGGCAGAAGAACCTGGGGAACCAAAGCTGCTCAGTTCACAGTGTCAGAGAGGAAAGGGCCAGGGACCAGATATGAACTCAAAAATCCTTATTCTGTGTCCCATACAGACACCCCTAGAAGTGTGCTTTACTAATTCCATGGAGCTCTCTAGGCAATCAAACTGACAGTTAAGCTTAGATGTCCCAAGCATATTGACTGCTAGATAATATTATGTGCATTTCTCAGTGCATCTGAATAGGATCATATTGATAGTGTAGTACAGCAAGTCGATATGTGTTTGGGACAGGCTTCTTAATTTAATTCATGCCCTCATGTTATAGTCACCATTCAATTATAAACGGTAATAGTGTGATGATAAATAACTTACATTTTCATTGCAGGATCAGCATTTTATTTTAGTAGCTCCTTATCCTACCATACATTAATACTTTATTTGGATACTTTTGAAAAAAAAAATCCCAAAGCCATTCAACTACAGCAAAATTTCTACTGGAGAAACCCAGAATCTGCATTTAAAAAGTCTTCCACAAGTGATTCTAAGACGTGACTGGTGTTAAAATTCATGCGTTGAGCGTATTGACTGCACGGTTGCTGCCTGCTGACCTGTAGAACTCTTTTCAGATCATTGTGTGGGGACAGAAGTTGGATCACCTCAACCTGTTACTTTCAGTTAGAGTAAAAGCATGGCATAAATGTGCACAGCAGCTAACATGCAGTGTTAAGTATAAATATTTTCCAAAACAAATGGATGAATTTTTAATGTGAAAAAGTGTAGCACTTATTTTTCTGTAACCAATATCAGTGACTACAACATACTATTTGAGTTTTCTGATCACTTCTTAATTATGCTACGGTGAAGTACCAAAGTACAAGTGTTTTCCATATCTCCACCAATCAACTTGATGCCAGAGCAAAAAATGACTAATTTTCCAACAACTATGTGTGTCCAACTCTAAAATGCAGATTTTCTTGTGAAATGCACGCCAGTGACCACATGCACAGCCTGTTTTCTTCCTCCACCAACTTTTCTCCAGAAAAAGCCACATGACTACCTGTCTCCTTCCTCTAGATTGTGAAGTGGGGAGACCTGTCACTCTTCTGGACCAGGATCCCAAGGCAGCGGTGCTCTTCACAGTCTGTTGCTCTCGAACCTGTGGTCAGGTACAGCACTGCTGGGTCATGCAGGATCAGAGAATAACAGAAACCAGAATCTTTAATTCACTTTTAAGAAAATAGTCCCCCAGGAGATAGGACAGCCATTTGGGTTTCAAAAAGTGAACACCTGTACATTTGAGTTACTGAGACTTGGGGATTTATCTGTAAGAGCAGTTCACACTCCCTAGACCTGTAAAAGTGATTAGAAAGTCATTATCTCTCCACACTTAGATCCCCTGGCTTGTCAATCAGCAATTTTATAAAATATTGCTAAAAAGTTTATAAAATCTAAATCTTGACCTGAATAAGAAGGCAATTAAAATTATCTGCACAAATTGCATTAATTTATCCACATTTTCTTTGGAGAAATGCAAAGTGACTTTTAGCAGATAATTTAAAGTTAAAACCTGATATACTCAATAAAATTGGTTAGCTTTGAAAATATTCATACATTCTAATTATTTGAAATGTGCATATGCAATTATGTAAATCATGACTTTAATATTTTATATTTAAAAACTTAAAATTATTTTTAATCTATGAACGAAATAAATGTTATTTATTTTAGGAAAATAAAATATTCAAGCGAAATTAAAAATAGTTGCAGAATTTGGTCAGAATGCCACAATTTTGCACAGGTGTAAGTGTGGAGAAGAAGAAAACAACTGGAGACATTCTAAATTAGGAGTCTCTCAAATATGTAAGATAAAGAAAAACATTAATTTAATATAAAAAGTTGGAAGAGTAAGACAAAGAAAAATACAAAATATGATAGGAGATACCAAATTTTAAAAAATACTTATATGATGCTTACCTAATTGATCTAAAAACTGTATAAATAGTTTAATATAAAGTGGTAGATACAGATCAAAATATGCCAACGTCTGTAAATATATGTGGACTAAATGTTTCAATGAAGATACAAAAAGTTTCAAACTGAATTTCTATTTGATTGCCTTCTGTTTTCAAGAAAACACTCCAAGCATAATGATACACTATGAGTAAATGTAACAGGTAAAATACATCACACCATCACAAGTAAAATGGAGCTAATGTAAGTATAAGTAGCACACCAAATAGATATTAAGGAAAAAAAAATACTAGTAAGGATTCATGATAGCTTTTATATTATGATAAATGATTCCATTTTCCAAAATGATAAAATAATTTTAAAACTCTCTGAGGCAACTTTATGCTGATTAATATGCAGTACTATTAGAACTGCCAATTTCAACTGGGTAATTATATATATAGTAACAGAAAAATTAAGTAAGCAAAAATTGAAAAAAAAATTGAATATCTAAAATGCTAATTTTTAGAAATACAGAAGAGATATGTAAGTTATACAGAACACTAATTCAAGATTACATATTCTTCAAACACATGCAGAATATTTTTTAGAATGTATTATTTAATAGTCAGTGAAGTAGTTAACAAATTTCAAAGAATAGAAATCACATACCCAATACTCTGCTGCATAATTAAATTTAAAATGCAATCTCTAAAGTATACATAAAAAACATTTATTTTAGAAATGAAGAATCACGTATCTAAATAATCTATGAGTCAAAAACCCATAATAAAGAAATATTTAGAAGTGAATTATTGTAGAGATATATAACATGCCGCCATGTGCAGAATGTGGCTAAAGCACTGCTTTCAAAATAGCCTCAAGTGACTTTATTATGTTTTCTCAGTAATCCTGGAAATTTTCTTAAATTATATACTTAACAGCAGAGAAACTGGATTGCTTTTGTACACAGTATAGGCTGTTCCCAGCAGAAATGCTGTCACAAGAATTTAGGGGGATTTATCTTGTACATGATATTCTTACAGGTAAGAATGCATAAACTTATTTTATAAACTCTTGGAATATGTATTTGACATGTAAAAATGTACAGTTTGTTAGCCACCTCTTAAATTAGCCTGTAAATATTGTTGTAACATTTTCTTCGATCAAGAAAATTTGGGCTGAGTTGTACCACTTGGGTCAGGACTTTCTTCAGAGCCATTAATTTATTCAAAATTTTGACTGGAAATTTAATGTACATGTGCTACAGATTTAGAGAAAAACATACCTTGACTGTGCTTTTTTAACCTTTTACTCTAATTAATTTTATTGATACAATTTAGATATACATAATGATCACATTCAGCACAAGTAATATGTACCTGTATGTGTGTGTTGGTTACCTTTCTCTCGTTGCTCAGACAAAATACCCGAAACCCCACATTAAAGAAAGAAAAGTTCATTTAGCTCTCAGTTTGCAGAGGTTTCAGTCCATAATCAGCTGGCTTCAAGGCAGGGTGGCAGGGCACAGGGGCAACACTTCAAGACAGCAGAAGACAGCAAAAGCAACACTAGCAAAAAAGGCAGAGCAAGCCTCTTTCCTCCCTTGTATGCTGGCTATCAGCCCATCCCATGTCCATGCCCTCCCCTTGCACAGATTCAGGATGTTTACAAAGTGAGGACCCTGGCCCCCTGCTGAGTCATTTAGTTAAGTTTCTAAAATCTCAATTCTCAGGGTGACACAATGTATCAACCATTACAACAGGATAGATTTTAGTTCCTCTTTCTTTCCCATTTCCCTCCGCTCTCTTTAATCCCTCCTTTTCTCCTTGTTTACAAAGCCTTGTTTCCATTTTATCCTTTTGCTTCTCCTTTTTTCCTTTTCCCTTCCATCCTCCACGTCACACCCATCTCTTTATCAAACCCAGCTGTCTTTGGTGAATGCAATTTGCAAAAATTTCTACACTACAAGGGAATATAGTTTCACACAAATTTCACAGGAGGAGTTCTTCCAGAACCCAGTCTAGCAAAATTAGAGGAGAAAATCCTAAGCAAAGTTAAGAGAAAAAACCAACACTTCAAGCTAAATAGTTAAATCTGCTAAAGATAAATAATGTCTACACTCTCAACTCCAAAGTTTGCTGTGCTGAGACTGGACCTTGTGTGGGAGCTAAATAAAGTCAAGCAGCTAAACTTTAGTTCCACATAAACAGAAGATAAACATTATTATAAGTTGACCTGCAGAAAATGTAGGAACTGCCTTGCAAGTCGTTTTTGTAAAGAGATGATATTTTCCAACCAAGCTCCTGTCATCTAATTTTCTGTTGGTCATACCACTGTATAAAGCAGAAAACCTGAAGGGCAACAATGATTGTTGTACGTATTGAATTGCATCTCATTTGAAATTATTGGTGTAAGAATCTTGAATTTTTTATTTTAAAGAGAAAAGAAAACAAAATAACAACAACAAAAATAAAAACAAAACAGCACAAAAACAATAAAAACAATACAGAATTTCAAAACTAGAGGATAGGAAACTAACAATGGTTGTAATTTTTTTTTTTTTTTTTTTTTTGGTTTTTCTCCGGTACCGGGAACCAAACTCACGACCTTGCGCTTGCCAGGCAGGCGTTTTGCCGCTGAGCTAAATCCCCAGCCCCAATGGTTGTAATATTACATATTGTTACCTTCAACGAAGTTACTCAGATTGTGAAATGTAAGAATGCAAGATTGATCAAATAATTAAAGAGAATAAAAACTAATTTGAAAAACATTAGAAGCAATACAGAGTCTCACTAATCAAGATGGTGGGAATTCAACAGTGGTTGTTATATTGCATACTGTTGTCTTCAAATAAGTTGTTCAGATTACCAGATATAAACATGAAAAATTGGTCAAAAAAAGATTTAAGTATTAACTGTTCCTTTCAATAAACCAACAGAAGTTGGTTTATCAGCAGTTCAGTTATCCCAGCTATCTTATATTAGAAAATAAATAGAATGGAAACATAAAAATTAATAGAGGTTTTTGCACATCAAACAAAATCACCAACAGAGTGAAAGGAAAACCCATGAATTGGGAAAAAATTTTAGTCCATTGTCCCTCAGACAAAAGACTTTCATCTAGAACATATAAATAATTACAACAAATCAGAGTCCCAAAATTCAAAGACCCAATCCAAAAATGGGCATCTGATATGAATATATGCATCTCAGATGAAGAAATATAAAGGTAAATAAATATATGAAAAAGTGTTCAACATCATTGGTCATTTGAGCTATATAAATTAGAATAACACTGAGATTCCATCTCACTCTAGAAAAAAAATGGCTATCATTGAGAACAGAAAAATTATACTACAATTTCTATTAGTTCAATGAAAGGAACAGTTTGTGCTTATGTTGCCTGATCAATTTTGCATGCCTATATCTGGTAATCTAAACAACTACTTCGAAGATAACAATATGCAGTATAACAATCATTGTTGATTTTCAATTATCTTGTTTTGAATTTCATATATATATATATGAAATGTTAGAAAAGTATAACAAAATGATTTTAAAGAATACAACTATGAGAAATAAAGAAGAAAGAAGCTGTGTTAGTCATTTTCTCATGGCTGGGACAACATACCTCACACCAAATGCATAAAAGAGGAGAAGTTTATTTTGACTCACGGTTTCAGTGGATTCAGTCCATGACTGACTGGATCCAAGGCAGAAACGGCATAGGGGATGTGCAAAGGGGACATTTTAGATCTAAAATCACAACAAGGGCAAAATTAGCTAACTTTTAAACAATGAGTTTGTACTAGAAAGATTAGTAGTGACAAACTTTTTTTTTATTTTAGAAGATACCTTCATTAAATTTGCTAATGCAGAAAAAAGACAAGATGTAGTAGCTACCATAAAGAAATAACAGCATTGCAGATGTAGTAAAAATTTGAAAATATTATTTATAGTTTCAAGACAAAAATTTGGCAATTGTGTTAGCTTTCCTGCAGTTGTGTCAGAATACCTGAAAAAAATATATAAGAGAGGAAAAATTAACCTCACTTCATGCTTGCAGAGATTTCAGTCTGTAGTTACTTGGCCCTGTTGCATTGGGATTTTTAGAGACACCAAGCAGCATCGCAGGGAGTGCATGGCAGAGGAAATGGCTCACCTTGTGTTGGATGATACCCAAAAGGAGAGAAGAAAGGTGAGATTTCCCCATGTTCCCTTCGAGGATGTGCTCCCAGTGACTTAACTTCTTTCCAGTAGCCTCCATCTCCTATGGGTTCCACTACTTCCTGTAGACCCAGAGGCTGGGCTATCAGGACTTTAGTGTGTGGGCCTTTGGGGACATTGAAAATTGAAGCCATAACAATAGTCTCAATAAAATGTTGGTGGAAAGTCCCAGAAAAAGTACATAAGATTTACAAAAATAAAATAAGCCAGATGAAGAGTCTCAATCATTTGCATTTTGATGAAGTAGACCATAAATAATCAACCTTTTATTTCAGGGTTGGTAAATAAATATCAACACTAAAATAAGAGGACAGACCCTTACACTACCTTCTTCTTCCAGGTAATAGTATTTTTCACGGCCATATTCTCAAATAGTGTAGTAGAACATAAGTGATGTAAGGTGGCATTATACTTCCTAAGTGTGAAAAAACAATCTATATTGCATTAAGTCACTAAGATTTCTGGGTTCATCTGTTAGATAAAAAGTAAAACTATATCTGTCTTAAGCTACCGATGTTTTATTTTTCTGTAACATATGAAAATTCCATTCCAAAGTGATATAGCAGTGGTGTAAAGGAACCTCAATATTATTTTCAGGAACCCACAACCCTGATGATATCTGCCCTGCCTTTCTCCTGAGTGTTATTTATTTATGTATTTGCAAGATGATAGCTGTTGTGCCACCTGTCCTATCTATGTTTCAGACCTTAACAAACAGGAAATATAAAAGAAAAAAAGGGCAACCTAAAGTGTTTTTTGAACAAATCCCTCCCAATGACTTAAAGTTTAGTGGTGCAATCTGTGTAATATGAACGTAGATATCTGAATAAAAGGTAAAGAAATGTGATATTTTTAGATGAACATATTTTCTATGCATAAAAATCATTGCTTGTAATATGTAGGCAGAAAAGATGAATTCTGACAAGGCTAATGAAGTCATTGCCATGTAGCATTTTCTAACATGCACCAAAATGCGTCAGGAATGTCTTTCAGGGGGAAGGACTGTGTATGCTGATGATCTAGCTGGCGAAGGCAAAATGCTGAAAACAGAATGGGTGATAATTTACCTAATAAACCCATGGCATTGGAAACACCTGCAGTCATGCATCTTATAATTATGTAGTCTTTGTTCTCTCTTGGTAATAACACAAGGTCACAGAACAGGTGAGTTTTAAGGAGCTAGGTTTTGACTTCTACATGACAGATAGCATCACAGGATGATTACCTGTGTGAGCGACCAGTGGCGTAGGCAGAAGAGATCACATGGCAAGGGAAGAAGCAACAGAGCAAGCTGAGAACACTGGACTTGTTTTATCACAATCTGCTCTCTCAGCAACCAAACCAGTCCTGCCAAGTGGGCATTCATGCCTTCCAAAAGTGCTGTCTGCAGTGACCCAATCACCTCTTACAGGTGATCATCGCACTGCAACTCAGCTTCCAGGACACGAACATGAAGATAAAACTTCCAGGGACAAATCATGTCTAAAACACAACACGTGTTTGCAACTTGTAGTATTTCTTTCTATGCTGTTGCAAATTAACTCACATAGAGTCAGAGAGAGTGTTTCAAAGAGATACTTTAAAGTCTGGATCTTAACATTAATTTTACTGTATTATTAAGCAACTCAATCTTAGCTAAGCAGTATAAGGCAAGCTAAAGAGCTTCTCTGAGATTTGTCTTTCATAATTACAAACCTGGGTGATAAGGCCTACATGAAAGCACTTTTGAAATAACTAAAATATTACAATGTTTATAAGTTTTTAAGAAAACACACAATCATATTTATAGCAGCTCAAATCATAATAGCTAACTCTTTGAAGCAGCCTATATGTCCATCAACAGACGAATGAAGAAAACATATTTTTACATAATGGAGTACCACTCTGCCATAAGGAATAATTAACTTGATTCATTTGTAGCAAAATGGCTGCACTTTCAGACCATAATGCTAAGTAAAATAAATGAAACACTCAAGTTTAAGTATTTCATGGTTCCTCTTACAGTAGTACCTCAGTTAACGAATGCTTTGGTTTGCGAGGAATTTGTAAACAGAAGCATTTGGCAAGATTTGTTTTTGTTAGTGAGCTCTCTATCAAGTGATATACATGACCACAACCATCTTGCCTGCATGAACACAAACATGGACATCTTTTCCAGAGTTGTGGAACAAATTAAGTTCGTGAACCAAGTTAACATTGCGTGTGAGAAACTTGAAATATAAAGACCAAAATAACAGATAATAAGTCAGGAGATGGATGTTTCTCAAATGTGAAGGGGTCGAGAGATGCAGAGAGGAAGGGGACGGGGAGAGAAAAAAGAATGTGTTATGTACAGCACTAACTCCTCACAAGGAATGTAGTCATTATGGACTGCAAACATGGCCTAATAAAACATCACAACTAGAAAACACCAGACTGATGGTGATGCCTCGTAAATGTCCTAATTTCACACAATATTCCCATGTCAAAATGTATTGTCTCTCATGTTCTTTTAAATTATTATTTTCTTATTCCCTTAATGATTTGATCAGTCTTCTATTCTTTCATCTGGTAATCTGAGCAACTTCGCTGAAGATAATACTATGTGATATAGCAACCACTGTTAATCCCTATCATTTGGTTTGAAACACCATACCATTTTTAATGTCCTTGCTTTGTTTTGTTTGTATTTTGTTATTTTTTGTGCTATTCTCTTTAAGATAAAAATTAAAACAAATAAATAGTAAAAAACATGAAAGACTCCATATTTTGACTTCAAGTATTTTGAGCTATTTATCTAACCATTATTACTTTAAATATCTAGATTAGTGAAGAAATTCATCTTCCACTCGATATTTCTTTTCTCACAAATGCAGTTTTCAGACCAGAATGATCACTGTCACTCAGAGTTATTTTGTTCTCATCTCTTTCTCCAGAAAAAAGCCAATTAAATACCTGCAAGGCTATAAAATATGTAAGTTATATAACCCATCGGATATCAAATTAACCACAAATCGTAATCTGTTAATTAAAAGCACCTGCTGTGAGGAAAGTTTCCCTTTTAAATCCTGTATACTGCAATTTCTACTTCTATGTTGTTTGCATAATCTTATTGGAACAAGTAAACAGTTATTTTCACTGTTAGAGAGAAAAAACAAAAACATCAGTTGAACAAAACAAACATTTATATCATAAGGGCCTTAATTTTATGTGTAAGTATTTGAACAACAGATTAATTGAAGGTAATAGCTATCTTCCCATTATATTTAAATATTTAAGATTTCCAACCATCAACTTCATTTAAAGTCTAAATTTACTAAACTAATACCAATAAAAATAAGTTTTTGGAGTGGAAAGAGTTGATACAGTCTGCCCAAATAAGGTAAAAGAAGGAGCAATCTTGTAAGGTTTATGCATCCTCTTGGGCCCTGGGGATCCCCGGGTAGTTGATGAGCAAGGTAATGCCAGGTTTCTAATGGCTCAGCAATGCCGCATACACGAAACCCTGAAACTGTAGTTCAATAATTATGTTATGCTGCTTAGTGAGCATAAACATAATTACAGTACTTCCCAGTTTCCAAAGATTTTTTGTCATGCTTTTACACAAAATTAAAGAGAATTTTATGTAAAGCTTAGGAATTATGATTCACCATTTAATTTATACATTTGCCTACTACCATAAAATCAAACTAATCAATTTAGCTTTTGACAATGTAATTTATTTTCCATGTTAATGCATAACTCTTTTCTTCAGAGTGCATTTTAATATATGTGTTACTTTAATTGATACCCATATGATTAATCACAACAGGTCCCTGGACATTTGCAAGCTTTAGTGAAATTTTCCAGAAGAAGAAGTTAGTTGTCCTTGGGTAGTTGTTTCTAACTTTTGTTGGCATTTTCTTTCCAATATTATACAAGGGAATTGTTGAAAACATGCATTAGGGTCTAAAAACAAAAAACAGAGAGAGAGAGAGAGATTGAGAAATATTTGAGAGTTATAACTATAAGAAGTAAAGAACCCAGAAGATAAAAGTGAAATCATGAAAACAAAAGATGTAAAAATGTGAAAGCAGGAAAGCAATGAAACAAATGTTTAGGGGAAATCTATCCCTATGGGTGATGAGAAAAGAAAGACGCACTAACAGAGGAAACCACACAGAGAAATGAAATTGAATAGTGTGCTATGAATTAAACCTTCAGAGAATGAGGGTGGTCATGTATCCTTCTAGAAAATGCGTTAGTCATCTGTTCATGCATATAAATAATTGTACCTTCGGAAGCCTACTTTATAACAAGAAGGGGTTTATTTAGCTCAAAGTTTAGAGGCTGAAAGTGCAAATAGCAACAAGCAAGCCAATGAAGAGATTTAGAATGAGGCAGATTATACACAGCTGGTGAGGTTGCTTTTGGCAAATGAGAATACTGTACAAGCCAGTAAAGTTTACAATAAAACATACCAGAGCTGATGTAAGAGCCCTAGGGCTGACGGTCATTGGAAAATAAAGATCTAAAAGGAAAGTTGAAGACGGGTTGCTGGGATGACTATGACTGCACGGAAACCACAATTTAGCAGAGTGTATCAGCTTCTCAGAGAGATTTTGTCTTTTGATATTGTCTTGTGAAATGTATATGTCACACTGCCTGGTTTGTGGCATGTCCAAGTATGTGGGCATACCTTGTTCTGAACATATCTATGAGGGTGTTTCTTGTTACTGCCATTTATCTAAACAGACTGAGCAAGGAGACAGTCCTTCCTCATATGAATAGGTCTCATTCTATTTACTGAAGATCTGCAGAGAACAAAACGGAATGATAGGTAAAACTGTTTCTAGCTGTCCTCAAGCTAGGGCATCTGTCTTTGCCTTCAGAATCAGAAGAATTAGCAGCCGTCCTATGTCTCCAGCTTGCCAACTTCACATTCTGGGACTTCTCAGGCTCTTTAATACATGAGCCAATTTCTTATAATAAATCTGTGTGTATATACTTCTTTGTGTGTGTGTGTGTGTGTGTGTGTGCGTGTGCATTTCTCTGTAGCTTCCAGACTAATATAAATGTTGGTACTGAGAGTGATTCTACAGGAACAGAATTTTAAGGATGTGTTTTGTGAATTGCTTCTGGGGTTTCTGGAACTGACTTTGTACACTGACGTGATTTAAATATGTTCACTGCTCTATTTCCAAGAGTGAAGAGAGCACCAGCAGTCCAGGGTGTAATGTGGAAATAAGCAAAATACCTATAGTGGATATGACTGATCAGCCACATGCTTAGAAAAAGAAGCTGGGTGGCTGCGTATTTCAAGCATGCCCAACTTATGGCCCATGAGAAACATGTGATTCTGGAGAGCTATTAACAAGCCCTCTCAAGACAGTAAGTTTTAACATTGTTACATCATTTTTAGCATTATTTATATGACCTGACCACAAAATGCTATGCAAGAGAGGGCACAGGGCAGAGCTAACTGTAGCTCCTGTGCCATCAGTAGTCAAGTTGAAACCTCCATGCATCAGAAATCACAGGTTCTAAGCCCTTGTGAGACTTGGCTAGTAAAATGAAGCGTTGAAATAAAAATTGAGTGTCATCAGAGCACTTTGGCTCCTTATGTGCCTGAATCAATCAATGAATAATAGAGTAACTCTGCTGTCTGTAATAATTGAGCTTCACCACCGAGGGGAAATTGGACAGCTACTGCACAGTGGAAGTGAAGAAGAGTAAGTTTAGAAAACAAGAGATCCTTGGTGTCTTTTAGTATTACCATGTACTGTGATTAAATGCAATGGAAAACTACAATAGTCTAATGTGGGCAGGACTATAAATGGCCCAGAAGCTTTAGAAATGAAGGTTTAAATTATCCCAATATATAAAGAATGATGACCAGCTGAGGTACTTATTAAAGGCAAATAGAATATAGAATGAATAAGTACACCATCTATGATGTCAACAACGATGAAAGTAAAATTGTAACAATCATAGCAATGACTTCTTTATTTTTTAGGAATATGTGTGCTGCAAATATCTTGATCTCCTTCCACTTGTCTTTTATTCTGTCATACTGGTATATTCTCATGGAAGTCATTGCTGAATGTACTAAGCAATGCTACTGGTTGAAAAGTTAAAACTTAAATTGTGGTCATGATAATTTGGTGAATCAGACCTGCCTGAGACATTAGATCTGGTCCTGCTTCCATTTAACTAGGAGATCCAGATTAATTCACTTAACTAAAGGGACTCTAGATTTTCCACTTATGAAATCTGAAATAGTGAAATGGTCTTCAAAGTCTAGTTTACATTTTAAATTTTATCTCATTCTGCTTTCAATTTCTGCCTTCCAATTTTAGCATCTTTTTTAAAGATGTATTGATCATATTACTTATTTCTGAAGTTAGAAGATGTCAAGGATAATACATTGTTCAAGGATTTTTGCCTCCTAAACTAGAAAAAGTAATAATATTTCCAGTTATATGCAGGATAACTGTGTCATGTTAGATAGAGTTATACCTTTAGTACTGTCTTTATTTGAAGACCCAGTAAATTTAAGGATATATATATATATGGATATATATATAAAGGATATATATATAATGATATATACATAATGATATATATATCTAGATATCTAGATATATAGATATCTATATATATACACACATATGAAACTTGGTGTGTCATGGGGTGCCCAGAAATTTTGTGAAATATTATTGTAGTCCTCTCTCTGTGATGATCTTTCTATATAAGAAACAATTGAATTTTTAGGTTCAAGGGAGAAGATTGACTGTTTATTTAACTCACTGAAGAGGGGCTGGGGATTAGCTCAGCGGCACAGCACCTGCCTGGCAAACGCAAGGTCATGAGTTCGATTCCTGGTACCAGAAGAAAAACAAGCAAAAAAACAAACAAAAAACAAAAAACAAAACAAAAAAATCCACTGAAGAATAGAATAGAACAAAAGGTAGAATAAGAGAGAGCTGACTCAGTCACCCTGACTGCAAGCTGGGGAGTTTTTCCTCTGCTGCCTTTGGACTAGTGCTGGAAGTGTAGCACCGCTCCCCTGGCTTTCAGCATGTGGACTGCAAATCCCCTGACTTCTCAGCCTCTGTAGCCTTGGTCATACCGATATATTTTCACTTATGTCATTACTGAATGTACTAAGTCACATTACTGGTTGAAAAGTTTAATCTTGATTTGCAGGCACAATAATTTGGTGAATCAGACTTGCCTGAGACATTAGGTCTGGTCTTGTCTCCGTTTAATTAAGTGACCCTGATTAACTCACTTAACTAAAGGTACTCTAGATTTTCCACTTATAAAATCTGAATCCATAAAATGGTCTTTAAAGGTCTATTGTACATGTTAAAAAATTTTATCCTATTCTGCTTTCAATTTTATCCCCATTTTTGCTTTTAATTTCTCAAAAAATAATGCAGCATACTCAAAGTTGTCTTTACATTTAGGAATGAAACCAGTGTACATGTACTTTTTAACACTATAAACTAACCTTTCTCTATTATCCATTTTAAGGCTGTCTTTAAAAGTGATAGCAGATTGTACTGGCTTTTATATTTGTGGGAGATAAAGTTGAAGCCTACATGAAATGCACTTAACAGCATTAAAGCATGCACAGCAGTTTTTCAACATGTCATATATAATTTGTGTGGAGTGCATGATATATATAGGAACTAAAAATATAAACCACCTGTTGTTCAGGTTTTCACAGTTGAGAGTACTGCATTGTTTAGCTTTTTCTACAGTGTTCTGTGTGTGTCAATATTGATTTCAGAAAAAGCAATAAAGGATCCTGTCAAAATAAAATTAAAACCTAAGGCAATTTACTCTGCTGAAGGGGGTCAGCTTTAATAACCAGCACCATCTTACTAGAACTGCTGTGAAATTTCATTAACACTGTACTGCAGTCACATATCAGCGAGGTTTACAATTACTACTTGATTATATGTCTGAACAGATCGTTAGGCACAAGCCTCTTTTTGTGCCCTGTATTGTTTGGTGCACGAGGTCTCTTTTCAACTGAGTGGGAATTCTGTTCAAAAAAGAAAGTGATAATAAAAATGGTGGATGTTGGAATGGTTCCCCAGTTCTGCACAAATTTGTCAGACATGCTGCAATTTCTGGACATTTATGTTTTAATCTATTCACTTCTTAAATTTGACATCTACTTGACATCAAAGCAAAAGTGAATTTGGATGTAAAGGAAAGAGAAATAAGCAACAGTGGTGCAGGGACTGTGGAGCAGGAAGAACATGATAGTAACTTTATTCCTGCCTCTGAAAAGAAAAATGTCCTCTACTGCACATATTCTGGACCATACCTCTGTACGTGTACTTGAAAAGTTAACTGTAAATCATTTTGTGAACAATGAGATCCATAGTTCCATAGGCTACAGTGACACTGAGATATAAATTCAGAGGTGAAAGTAGACATTATCAATCATCCCAAGCTATCATTCATAGATCTGTAAAGCCCAGAAGCCAAGCAATCCTGACTGCATCAGCCATAGCTTCATAGGCCTTGTTTCCTAATAATGATCTCCAGATAATCACATAGAGTTAACCTCAACATCTAGGATCTGTTAGACCTCACTAAATCTCTAAGGAACAATTTTCCTTAATGATCCTGACCTGGATCTCTTTCCATTTCTTATTTATACCCCAGGATATTTTTCCCCTATGACTGCAATTCTACTTTGAATTGTTGCACTCAAGAATAAATCCTTCTCGGTCTTTGTTTTAGGATGATGATCCTGGTCATATGTAATCTCTTCAGCCTGAGCTGCGTGTCAACCACAGGGAGCTGAATCACCTTTGTTTTCTTCCAACAGAGCAGCTGTATCTGTCCTATAGTGACTGTGACTGTTCACCGCGACATGTTAACTTGAATGGACCAGGAGACACCTCGCAGATTAGTAAAGCACAGACCTGTGTGTGTCTGTGGATGAATGGCATGGAGATCAGCAAACTGAGGTAGGAAGATCCACTCTAGGTCTGGGCAGCAGCAACTGACAGGCTTGTACCCCGGATGGAATAAAATGGGAAAGCAGATGGAAGTGTTCTTGTTTTAAAAAGCTCAGCCTTCCTGAGCATGTCTGTGCTTTGCTGTGCTGCAGACACACGTAGACATCGATTTCCAATTCTCCAGGTGGTTCAGCCAAAGCACACTGACACCAGTGACCTTCCAGACTTTGAGCTTGGGCGGATGCTGCACCCTCCGAGGAGTCCATCTCCTTGCCTGAGCAGTCAGTCTGTCCTCTGGCTCTTGAGCACACAGGAGTCCCATTCAGAATCTGACCTGAACCTACCTCGTAATTTGCCTTGCATAATTATACATTTATTTTCTGTGATTCTGTTCCTCTAGAGAACCCTAACACAAGGACTCTTACTGCTACTTTGAGATTATTACTTTAATACACTGATTACAAACTACCCACTTTTCACTCAATATCCTGTCTTCCATTCTTTAATCCCTCTAGTTTTCCAAATAGAATAACTAATTTAGTCCTCATTCCTTTTGAGATTTTTGCACTCTGTACTATGAATATGAATCATTAGTTGAGTATCTTGCTAAGCCAGGATTCCAAATCCTGAACTTGCCACTGAACACTGCACTGACTTCTTACTGTTTATTATAGCAAATGCTTCTTATGACAAGTGAAACCATTAACTTGAACTTTCATGACTGGCTGGATGAAATCACTTTTTATTAATTTCTCACGGGAATACTTTCATGTGTATTTTGCATTCTGCTTCTTCACCATCACTCTGGATAATCCAAAGCAGACTCTCTGACTTCAGGTCATTCTCTGATATCAAAAGACTCCAAGATAATCACGAGTTAAATTTCTCTCTCCCTTTATTGTGGGAAGCGTACTGCCGGAATATTGTGGTTGTTGGCTTCTTCATTTTGCTCGTACAGTCCACACTTCCATATGTCCCACTCGTGCCACAGACACCGCCAGAATTTAAAAGGGAGGAAGCCAGAGTTTTATATGGATAGGGTGTGTTTCTGGAGGCTCTTCATGAGCTAGTTTTGGCGTCCCTGGGCTGGAGAGCTGTCACACTGCCTGTTGTTGCCATGCTGACTTCAATAGGCTCTTTGGGGACTCAGTTCAACATCAGTTACTGAGGTCTCCTTGAGTCAAGAGTGCATTGCTACTAGATATTCCCAACTCCTCTGAGTACCTTGGCATTTGTGAACACACTGGATCCCTTCACCATAAACGTTCCCAAGCCCTAATAGGGTCTTTGCTTTAGAACGGAAGTTTAAAGCTAGTTCTGATTTCAAGACTTATTTTCCATCTATGATTAGAGAAAACAAAGACTTGACTCTCATCTGTAATAATACATCCCAATCACATGCAACCCTTCTGGGTGATGTAGGCTGTGCTTCAGACTGAGTTTGCATTCTGTTAAGGGTAATGGTAAGAAATCCAGAGGTGGGGATGTTAGCACATCAAAAACTATCTCTCTTTCTTTTTTCTTTTTTTTGTACTGAGAATCAAATTCAGGACTTTGCACTTGCCAGGCAGGCACTTGTGCCACTGAGTTATATCCCCAGCCCCAAAAACTCTCCTGTAAAGTATTTCTCTAATTTGCAACTGACCTCTTCAACTTTGCCACCGTGTCTTTAATAAGGGTGACTATAAATCTCATCCTTAGATGAATGACTCAGCACCTCCCTTGGAACTGTGAGACTGGCTGGTCCCTCAGTTTTACTTTATTTTATTTTTAGGAGGAAGAATTTATTAAGAGAAAGAAAGCTTCTGTCTGACAGGGACAGAAGGGAGCACAGAAAGTGGGCTGTTCATCTGCCCCACTCATCAAGGGTGTTTATTGAGGAAAGCCACGGGGTGAGGTAGGCTTAACAGGCTTAAGGTGGGAATTAATCAAAAGATTACAAACACAGTTGCTTAGGTAATATTGACCCAATAGCAAAGCATAAGATGGGTGTGAAGTGGGACAAAACTATGGTCAACCTATAAGTATACAACAAGTATAGTCACTTGGGTAATATTGATTAAATGAGAATCAAATGGGGACACAAGTCACACAGAAAGCACACATGAGCAGACAAAGAGTTTCCTGGAAGGGGTGCATTAAGGAGGTTTGGTCCTCCAAACCAGGGTGATTGACGCTTACTTAGAATATCAATCACTGCTGTTTATCCCTGGGGGAAGAATATGGGTGAGTAGTTCTTTTCCTTGAAGTCTGGCCTTTAGTGAATATGCCTCCAGCTACGGTTGTCTTCTCCATTGACTTCTGAAGGGCCCAGCCCTATCTAACCGCCTATAATATTTCGACCTAACTTAGCTATCTATAATATTCCACCTTCTGAAGAAGTACCCTTAACTGCTATGAAGGGACAAAGGATGAAGACCAATCTGGTTACTTCCAGCTGAAGAGGGTTATATTTGCGATCGGCAGTTAGAGACACTCCACAGAGTCCACCTAAAAGCCCTCAGTGGATGCTAAGTGTTCTTGTCTTGGGTAGACATACAGCTTTAACTGTGGCAGAGACAAGGCCACAGAAACAATTAAGTATGCGTGGGCCAAATAATAAAATCAACAGGATAAGTATGAATATAGCAAACAAGGTTTGTGGTAAAGATAGAAGCCAAATGATCACACCAGTGAAACACACTTCTAGAGCATCAGTGCCATATGCAGGGCAAGTACGTAGGTTTGTCAATACTTTTGACACTTCTGCCTTGTAAACCATGTAAATCCAAGTGTGCATCTTCCTATTGACCCATGGGTTAGCCAGGGCCACAAATTGGCTCCACAGGACCAATGAGTGCCATTGAGGGCTTCCCATCTAATTTTGAGGCAATTAAACCAGTTTGTCACAAACTAGTCTTCAGTCTACAAAATTATTGTGTGTATACTTTGCTCAGGGGTGTCTATTCCAAGTATTTACTAGAGTTAGGCCAATGAGAAATAGGATCGATTGGGGTTGGGGATTTAGCTCAGCAGCAAAAAGCACCTGCCTGGCAAGTGCAAGGTCGTGAGTTCGGTTCCTGGTACCAGAGAAAAACCAAAAAAAAAAAAACAGAAATAGGAGTGATTTTTCTGTTCCCAACATAAGCGGGCCTTTCTACAAAGATATCTTATGATGGGGGTTAACCATGGATAATCATCCCATATCTGAAAATAGCCATATTGATTTCTTGGATGTTAGCCCTCAGGATAGAATCTTTACTTTTTATTTAAGAGAGATCCTACTAGAGCCTTTAAAGAGGCTGTATCAGTCAGAGTTTTACTACAGAAACAGGTAAAACACCAGATATACAAATGTCTAAGCAATTACAAGATTGGCTTACCGCAGTCAGCCAAAGGTTTGTATGAGGAAGCATGCAGAGGGTGTCTGCATGCTGAAGACTGAAGGAATCAGTCCAGGGTCTGGAGTTCACAGAAGAGTTCTGTGCAAGTCCATATTAGGAGGCCAATGAGCCTGCGATGGAAGGTTGAAGGATACAAGGCAGAAGCCGAAGAGTCTGTACTAGAAGCCAGGAGACAAAGTCCAAACTGAAGGTGAAGACTGGAGCCCCTCCAAAAGGAATGGAAGTTCCTCTGTCCTTCTTCATTTCTCTTTTATGTCATCTCGGTGATGATCCACCCTAGGGTGGCTCCTCTACACCCTAGGGTATAAAATTGCTGAGCCAATTGTTGAACCAAGTTTAGCTAAGCTTCTAAACTTCTCAAGTTGACATAATCAACCACTACAGAGGCTTCAGTGACATTGATAGAAAAAGTTCTATTATGCCCATGATCATTAAGGGAATAGTTTATAGAACATTTAGCTACCTTGTAAAGGTGGGATAAACTATAAACCATTGAACTCTTTTGTAACTCATCAATATAGTCTTTTAGTTTATTTCAATCATCTCCTTGGATGGTGATATCCACCAAGAAAGTCTGGATGTACTAGACAAGGGGAACAGACCACATATTCAGCAAGATGTTTGCTGTAATGACTCTACATATTCTTATGCCCACTTTTGCCCTTAAGTGGTAAAGTGATTAGTTAAAGGGCTAATAGTAACATCTTAGATTATTTATCTGAAGACTTTCTCCTATGGGTTTGCAGAAGTATTACAATGATGTCACCTTCTGTGACAGCCTCTGGTTCCCAGCACTTGAGGTGGGTGTGGTATGTCCAGGAGTCTAGGCCTTTTACCTTAATAGCTGATGGAGTTGATAGGATTACAGTGTATGGTACTTCTCAAGTTGGTCCTTGGGAAGGGGAAGAGACTTTATCAGTGTTATGTCTCTTGGGGTGGAATATGGGATTTCCCTTTTCTTTGGGCTGAGCTCCCATTAGCTGTTGAAGAGTCTGTTGGAATTTAACCAATGAGGTGACATGCTTCAGCAAAGCATCTCTCTATCAGAAAGAAAATTTTTAGTGAGAAAATCCATAAAGCATTTCAAATGGACTGAAGCCTAGAATTGGAGGGGTATTTCTTATTTTAATGAGAGCTAAAGGTAATAAGTGAGGCCACTGAAGTTGGGTCTCTTGAGCCATTTTGTGGATGTCTCTTTAGGATCTCATTCATTTTTTCCTACCTTTCCTCATGATTGTGATCTCCATCCATAGTGGAGGTGATAGAGAATCCCAGTGCCTGAGAGACATTCAGTGTGACTGCTGCTTTAAAAGAATGACCACTATCACTCTATAAGTTCTTAGAAGGTCCAAATCTGTGGATGATTTCTGGCATTAAAACTTTTACCTCCTCTTGTGCTTTTTCTGTTCTTAACCCAGTTTGTGAAGGGATGTACCCAAACTAGTAAGTATTAAACTCCTTTATTCTTTAGCGTATGAGTGAAATCAACTGCCAGTAAGTCTAGAAGCTGTTCTTAAGGGACTAGAACAGCAACTGTAACTCACTGGCTCTTGGGCCCCTCTATTGACAGAATCTGATGTCTTGTTTTAAGTCTCTCCAGTTTTAGCTATAATTGTCTCCAAAATTTGACCACTTATAAGAAATAGATTATAGCAATTAACACATTATTTTTGGTGAATGAAAACCTCTCAAGTTATTGTACATAGACAACAATATATATTGTATTTGTAAAACCAGTCTAAGCATCATTTTGATTATTTGGCAATCTGGGTATATATATTTTGTAGTATTTAGACAGAATAAAATATTTCTCTCCAGGATGGGAGCTGGGATTTTAGGCATAATTAAAATGAAAGGGTGAAGAGAAAGTTATCCTAGCTACAGTTTAAGTGCATTATCTTTTATCTAGTGACTCTTTTTATTCAGTTATCATGGCTGCAAGGAAGGCCAAGGTTGAGGAGAAGGACTGAAAGAAATGTATCAATGTCCAGCAATGGGATGGTTTCTTTCCTTCTATAGTTGTGATTACTGAGGGCTCCTACCTGGAGATGACAGACGGAGATTACTGTTCTGTCAGAGAGAGGAGGCAGAGCATCCCTGGGCCTTTTAGTCTTGCTAGACCAACTTGGAAGATGAGTCTGAGCTCTGGAGCTTCTACCTCAGAGTGCAGTGGCAGCCTTTGAAGTCAGGGCATGGTGTAGGGGGCCTCTTAAGGCAATTCTTCTGAAAGTGGTCTGGCTTCTGGCAGCTGTAGCAGGTGAGGTTTGTAATCATCCAACTCTCCTTGGAGCCTTGAAAATCAGACTTAGAGTCTGTAAAAGCTGCAACAAAGGCAGCTGCTTTTTGGTCTCTGTGCTTTATTTCCATGGCTTTTTCCTAGCCTCAATTATAGAATACTAAGGAGGCAGTTTTTACTAAAGTAGCAAGTGAACTATCTGAAGCAAAATCTAGTTTTTGTAACTGTTTTTAATATCTAAGGCTGACTGTGTAATAAATGTGTCTTTAAGCATAATCTGTCAATCTACTGAATCAGGAGCTATGGACATATGTTTAGGCAGTGCCTCTCATAAATGATGTAAGAAGGCAGAGGAGTTTTCATCTTTCTCCTGATAAATAGTTGACAATTTAAAATAACTAGAGGAGGGGCTGGGGATTTAGCTCAGCGGCACAGCGCTTGCCTGGCAAGTGTGATGTCGTGAGTTCGATTCCCGGTACCGGAAAAAAAACAAAAAAAAAACAAAAACAAAATCAAAACATAAAATAACTAGAGGGCTTGGTTTTTGTCTTTCTTTGACCTTCAAGAATACATACTTGAAAATGTCTCCTGCTCCAATCTCTTGTCTGGCTGTTAGGCCAGCAGAGGACTTGGGTAGGAACTGCTTGGGCTCCAGTGGGAACTGTTTTTTCCCTTGGCTACTTATCTTCAGGCTGTCTAAAATTAACAATACGATATTCATCCCCAAATGTAATAGCAATCTCTCATTAGAAGCCAGTGTTTGATTTAAGATTAACATATACATGTTTACAGTCTAGCTTATAGGTCTAAGTCCTCTAAAGACCTCAAAGTACTTATCAGAGTCATCTGAAAATTTTCCTAGTTCTAGCTTGATCTAGTTTAGTTCATTGAGAGAAATAGACATATGAATTTGGGTAGTCTCATATGGTTATAATTACACTTATAACATAAATAATAATTATTTCTTTATGTAAAGAAAATTTGAACATAAGGCAATTCTGATCATTTTCCTTCTTTTTTTACAGTATGTTTGCAGTTGTAAAATAGCATCATAATTAATACTTCCTTCTTCATTCCATTTTGGTTCTAGGGGGTAGGTAGTTCAGGTGTGTGTGCAGAAAAATATCAAATAGTGTTTTTTCAACACATAAAGAGTTGAACACCTTCCAGCACTTAAGAATGCATTTCAAAGGAGTAAGAGACTTCAACATTGAGTTCTCTATGTCTGAAATGAAAAAATAAATTGGGCATCTCCTTTAATTTCTATTTATACCTAGTGGCATCCCTCAAGTAGATTTCACTCCAGAGCAGGTGGATGCCATTTGGGAAGAAAGCAAAAGACAAAATTCGATCAGCCTGTCCACCCTTAAGCTGGTGCACAATTTCATCTTCCCAGCAATCTGGTGAACTTATTCCTATAGGACACTTATAAGCACAAGTTTCAATAGCTCTCAACTGTGATAGTAATGTTTCAAAGAAGGAAACATAACTTTGTAATAAACTATTGGTTTTGTTCTTTGAAAGAGGGCGTATACCAAAAAGTGAGCTGGAAGTAGAGCACTTCTCAGGCTGTAAAAGAGATTACCTCTAGAGACAAAAGCAACAATTGACTGGTGATATTCCGCCCTGGGCTCTAGGGCAAAGAAGTCTCCATGATACTTGTGTTATCTATCTAATCACATAGGCAACCTTGCCTAACAGCAGGACAAGACTATACTTTATTTAAATTTCTATATCTTTGAAGTTCACAGGTTTAATTTATATTTATCACTTAGCAATCATATTCTACATGTTAGTAAGTGTCCATGTATTAGTCTTCTATGTACATGTGAGAGAAAAGATGGACTAAAACCTCTTTCTTTTTAAATTTGTTTTATTTTTACTTTAAAGAGTAAAAGAAAACAAGAAGAAAAGGTAACAATGAAGACGAAGAAAACTAAAACAGTACAAAAACAATAAAAACAATCAGAATTTCAAAACAAGATGATAGGAATTAACATTGATTGTTATGTTACATATTGTTATCTTCAGTGAACTTGCTCAGATTACCAGCCGCAAGAATGCAAGATTCATCAAACAATTAAAGACAATGACAAGAAATAAAAAAACATATTGGAAATGATACAGAGTTTCATCAAACAGAATGGTAGGAATTCAGCAATGGCTGTTATATTGCACATTGTTGTCTTCAAACCAATTGCTCCAATTACCAGATATAAGAATGCAAAATTGGCCTAGAGCAAAGGAAAATAAAAAAACAATTTAAGCATTAACTGTTCATTTCAACAAAACAACAGACATCAGCAACACACTTATCCTAGTTATATTTGTATATACATGCATGTATTTTTTTAATTTTAAAAAGATAATATCAAAAACAAAATAATGCAAACACAGGCATTAAAACAATCTAAAAACAATGAAAATTATACAAAATTTCAAAACTAGGTGAGATGAAATCAACAATAGTTGTTATATTGTATATAGTTATCTTCAAAGTAGTCGTCCAAATTACCAGATATAGGCATACAAGATTGACCAAAAAAGTCAAACATTAAAAGTTCATTTCAATAAAACAAAAGAAACTAGTATTACAATTATCTTAGCTATCTTGTGTATATAAATGTAGTTACTTTTCCTTTCAGAAAATTAGAATAAATGGACTTTACCTCAATCTGTTAAGAGTCATCTATGACAAACCAAGAGCCAACGTCATACTAAATGGAGAAAACCTGAAAGCTTTCACTCTAAAATCAGGGACAAGACAAGGATGTCCACTGTCACCACTCTTATTCAATATCATTCTGGAAATATTAGCCACAGCAATTAGATAAGAGAGAGAAATAAAAGGAATAAGGATAGGAATGGAAGAAGTAAAACTATCATTATTCACAGATGACATGATACTCTACATGGAAGACCCAAAAAACTCCACCGAAAGACTCCTAGAATTAATAAACAAATTCAGTAGCATAGCTGTATACAAAGTCAGCACTCAAAAATCAGTAGGATTCTATACACAAACAACAAATGCACTGAGAGAGAAATTAAGGAAACCATACATTTCACAATAGCATCCAAAAAGCTGAAATACTTAGGAATTAATCTAACAAAGGAAGTAAAAGATCTATACAGTGAAAATTACACTATTCTGAAAAAAGAAATCGACGATTATTTCAAAAAATAGAAAGATATTCCTTGGACATGGATAAGAGTAATCAACATTGTGAAAATGGTCACACTCCCAAAATTGTTATATAATTTTAAGGCAATCTCAATGAAAATACCAATGGTATACCTTAAAGATCTAGAGAAAACATTCCTAAAATTCATCTGGAATCAGCAGAGACACAGAATAGCAAAAGCAATCCTGAGCAACAAAGGCAAGGCAGGAGGTATCAAAATCCCTGACTTGAAGTTACACAACAAACTACTATCATGAAATCAGCATGATATTGGCAAAAAAAAAAAAAAGACCTAAAGATCAATGGAACAGATTAGAAGATAAAGACACAAAGACACTCAGCCACCTTATCTTCAGCAAAGGGGCCAAACATGTTCACTGGAAGGAAGATAACCTCTTTAATAAATGATGCTGGAAAAAGTGGCTTTCGACGTGCCAAACACTAAAACTAACCCCGTGCCTATCACCATGAACCAGAATAGAGTCAAAATGGCTTAAAGATCTAAATACTAAAACAGAAACACTAGGTTTACTTGAAGAAAAAGTAGGTGGAAATCTAGAAGACATAGGGGTAAGCAGAGAGTTTATGAACAAAAACCAAACTGTACGGGAAATACTTCAAAGAATGAACAACTGGGATCTCATTTAATTTAAAAAGTTTTGCACATCAAAACATATCACCAACAGTCTGAAAAGAAAACCCACGAATTGCGAAAAAATTTTAGCAAATGTCCCTCAGAAAAAGAACTGTCTAGAACATATAAAGAATTAAAAATTAAGGCCCCCAAAATTTGAAGACCAATACAAAAGTGGACATCTGAGTGTCTTAGTTACTTCTCTCTCATTGCTGAGACAAAATACCCAATGCCCAAAATGAAGGAAGGAAAGGTTTATTTAGCTCACAGTATGTGGAGGTTTCAGTCCATACTTGACTGGCTCTGAGGCAGAAGATAACAAAGCAACAAGAGCAAATGGGCGAATGGCAGCCGAACAGCAAACAGCCAGAGCAAAAGGGAGGAATGGTGGCAAGCAGCCTCTTTCCCTCCCTTACATTGTAAAACAGGCTACCCCCACCTAAGGGGCGTGTAGCTCTCACATAATCTCCATGCCCTTCTCTTCCACAGGCTCAGGATGTATACAAAGTAAGCACCCTGGCTTCCTGCTGACTTGCTTCGCCAAACCTCTAGACTCCCCAAGTTGACACAATGTATCAACCGTAACACTGAGATAAATACACTCTTGTTTGGTAAAGAAATACAAGTGACAAATAAATACATAAAAAGTTCAACACCACTAGTCATTTGAGAAATGCATATTAACACAACACTGAGATTCTATCTCACTCCAGAAAAAATGGCTATCATCAAGAAATCAACCAATAACAAATGCTGGAGAGGCTGTGGGGAAAAAGGAATCCTTCTCCACTGTTGGCTAGAGTGTAGACTGGTACAATCATGGTGGAAATCAGTGTAGAGATTCCTCAAAAAAGTAAGATTAAAGGTCCCATTCAACCCAGCTATTCCACTCCTGGGTATTTTTCCCAAAGAACTGAAAACATCATTCCATAGCAATATATGTGCACCCATGTTTACGGGAGCACAGTTTGGAACAGCTAAATCTTGGAAACAACCCAAATGTCCATCTACTGAGGAATGGATAAAAAAGATGTGATATTTTTATACAGTGGAAGGAGCACGCAGGGCCCAGATGCAAACTGTGATGGCAGCAGAAAGTGGGCTGCTGTGTACAGGGGTCCCAGGGAGCTGCTCAAGCCCACAGAGCCCAGATGCAAAATACAGTGGCAGTGGAATGTGGACTTCCTGGTCCAGTGTCCACAGGCAGCTGAAGGGACACACAGTGCCTAGACACAGACTTCCAGGGCAAGTTTGTTTTAAAGTTAATTCCTAACAAGTTGGAGAAAAACTGGGATTTCTAATTTAATAATAAAGAAAAAAAAATATAATAGGTAAGTGGAGATTTTTCTGAGGTCAGAAGCCAGTTTCCTCTGAGGAACTTTTGGATTTTTACCAGAGAGCAGCCCTAGCCATAACACCTCAGTTATTCTCAGTTTCCATTGGTCCATGAAACAAGAGATCGATTTCCAGAAAGGAATGCAGCTGTCTATTTGGTCAACATTCCATTGGCCATTGGTTTCAATTAGGTTTCACCAAAATGGTGCTGGGGATATCTGCCCTCTGTTTTAAGAGTGGCAGCTTCTTTAAGAGCATTTAACCAGCTGGAAAAGAAGCCACAGTATGCCAAATTTCTACAATGGATCCTACTGCTTTATAAGTTTATAGTAAAGGTTTTAAAGGTTACAACTTATTATCAAAGTATTTTCTCCTCTGCACATAAATGATAACTAGACCTAGGAGAGAAAGAAGAAAGGTTGAAGATCCTCCTCCCTTATGGTAAATGTGTTTTGGTCTGGTAAGTGTGGTGTTTTGGAGATAGCTCTTTCTGATTTCACTCAGAAGTCAGATCTTTCTACTATTTTTCAGGTTCAGCCTCCCAAATGAGACCTGCCGAGAGCACTAAACTGTCACATGGCTTTTATGTGTGTTCTCTTGGATGGGAAAAATTCCAGTGTCTTTTCTGACCCAGAGACTGGTATGTGTCCCTTATCTGATGACTTCAGCATTAACAAACACTGATTTTCTATGAGCTTCACTTAATTGTTGGATAGGGGGAGAAGATTGGAACAGTTTAGAATTCTTTTCTCTCTAGTCTTACATGCTTCCAAAAAAATAAAGTACAAAGTGGCTGGAAAAGATTAGAAGTTCAGAGAAAGGAAGTCTTCTCCTCTCATGCTCATAGTGAGTCATAGAGACAATTTTCCCCTGAGTCATCTTTCTTTGTCTGGAAAGGTAAGAAAGGGGTATTTCAAGAGCTGAGATTGTCTCCTCACCAGCAGAAGATCAGATCAGAAAGAAAACTAAACAGAACAGGTTTCACATTTCCTCTAGAGTATAAGGGAGGCTCAAAGCCAGTCTGTCTCAGTGAAACATGTCCTCCAAATCTTAAGAACGGTCACCAACATAGCAGCCTTTAACTGGTGGAAGGAGTCCCATGTTTTCTTACATAGGTATGTATATTTTCTAAGTATAAGCTTGATTTTATTTTAAAAGACTATTTTATAACATTTTATATCAAAGCCCATCAGGGGATGCTCTAATGTTTGCTTAGCACTGCTCTCTAAGATAATAAATCACAGCAGTCAAACAAGTCAAACAGGTCAACAAAGAACACAAGTTCAACAACTAAGTCCAATTGGAACATATACAAAACCAGAAGAAATTGTCCCATTTAAGAAGCATTATAACCTTATAACCTTCCCATGTTTTCATTTTAAATTTATCATCAATCCAATAAAATTATATGAGACAAAGCATGACCAATTATAAGCAATGGGAAAGACTTAAGATCATAAAGGTTGTGATTACCTAAGTGAGTCACAATCCAGGGTCTATGAAACAAAAGTGAACTCTTACCTCCATCCAATTACCTCAGTGTAAGACCTCCAAATAATATAAGGGAATGAAACTCCCAACCTGCTAGATGTCAAAAATGCCAAATTCATGTTCTCTAAAATCAAATGAATTCTAGGAACAATGGAGGTTATGAGTAGAAAAAATTTATTGAAAGAATGAAAGCTTCTATCTAAGGACAGAAAGAGGCTTAGAAATTCGGTTGCCCTGGTTGTTCAGTTTTAAAACCCAGAAGATATTAAAAATAAAAATTTACTTTTAACATCTGTTAGCTGGTTTTATGTTACAAATCTCATTATATTCTAGAATCTCTCCATATTTCCTTTTTTTTTTTTTTTTTGGTTTTTCTCCGGTACCGGGAACCGAACTCACGACCTTGCGCTTGCCAGGCAGGCACTTTTGCCGCTGAGCTAAATCCCCAGCCCCATATTTCCTTTTAACATCTGTTAGTTAGCCTGTTTTCACAAACTTCTATATACTTTAGCTTTGTCATAAATTGGTACATACCAGGGTGTGGATCAAAAATGCACTAACCTTAAAATACCATAACTCTTTATTTTAAGAAAAAGTAAAGAGGGAGTTTAGTGATCAGTTCCTTGCCTTAGAACCATACAGTATTTTGGTTTCCCATAGACTTTTTTAAAAAAAGACAACTCATCTCTTTTCTAGTTTTCTCATTTTTAGGTATGAAGAGGAGGATAGGATATTTCCTACATGGGAATCACTTGTAAGAAGGCTGTCCATATTTATTTCAGCCACACCATACCAACCCATTCTGTGAAGCAAACATAGAAAATGATCTGCTTTTTCTCAGTCTTTGTTTTCACAGCCCTGGACATTTCTTATCTTACTGTTTTGTTTATGTTGTGTAATCCTATTAATTTTTCAGGACTCAGAAAAAAAGTTTATGTATGTTATGTAAAATTTTTTATATCTCCCTTCTGATTTTTCTTTACAAGAAAAATTTTCTTCCTAAAATATAATCTGACAGTAATTTATACATAATTAGGTTATCATGTTTATTTTACTCTTGAGTGTAATTATGTGTTTAATCACTTTCACTTAAGTAGATTACTGGGCTCTTAAGGATGCAGATTATGTCTAATATTAACTTGTTTTCTTATAGCTATCACATTGTCTAACATGTTACAACTGTTTATTGGGGAAATTTGCATTTAAGTCATTTAATTCCTTAAAAAGGTATATAACTATTTTATGTGATGTATATTGTGTTCCTCTCTACAATGTAATTGAATATAGTGTGAGACAAGCACTTTGGACAAAGCTTGAGTGAAGTTTGACTTATGTGGATTAATAGACTCTTCTGACTTTTACTAATATTTTCATTCTTTTTATTTCACCAGATGGCAACTGGCTGATCATTCATAATCCTTGGTCTGAGTGAGTTATTAAAGCTTATTTCTTTAAAAATCCACTTCTTTCTGTTTTTGCTTAAGTAGAGAAACGCGTTATTTTGTTACAGAGATACTGACAAAATAGTGTATCTGTACTGCCACTTATGCCCTGGAAACCTTTGGCTAACAGAAAACACTTCCCAAATGTATTCATTATTGTTGCAGAAGAAATAAGCTGCAGATGACTCTTGATTTTAAATGACAGTTTACAAAAGAATGTCTGTCACAATTAGTAAACCTCTTTTATTGAAGATAATCATGTTTAAAAAGAAAGTCTATTTAAGAAAGTTTAAGTCAGATATCACATTTGCTAAAACCCTTTTGGAGGTCAAATAAAAAGATAAATTTAGAAAAATAACCCATTTATGTTTATGATTTATAAAATCATATACTTCTTAAGGGCCAGATAGTTAATTTAATTTTCTGCCTCATATAGTTTTGTAAAAAAGTGTAGTTCACAACTTCTTTGTCCTAGAGCCCATGCTTTCAATAAGATTGTATTTTTTTTTTATATTCCTACTAGGTGAAAAAAAATTACAGCATACTGTTGAAACAGTAGGATATTGTATGAGATAACACCTTTACCCTTGGGAATTGTTGATGGTATAAAACTATGTGAACACATAACAAAGAATTAAAATAAAATGGAAGAAGTGATTGAATGCATAAGAAGTAGTAAATTTATAGAAATGAAGATGAGTCAATACATATAATAGTAAGATAACACTTAAATAATTAGGTAAGAGTAGAGCTAAAAATAATAACTTAGAGAATAAGATTAGATTAAAGATTTCTTGTATCTAGTCATGAAGTAATATTTTAATAATTTAATATACACAGATGTTATAAGGAAAATTATTTTGCTTTCAGAGTGGTGGGATAAATTTACTACAGGCAACTATTTTATTTTTTTTATTTTTTTTTTTGTTTTTGTTTTTGTTTTTTTGGTTTTTCTCCGGTACCGGGAACCGAACTCACGACCTTGCGCTTGCCAGGCAAGCGCTTTTGCCGCTGAGCTAAATCCCCAGCCCCTACAGGCAACTATTTTAATTTTAACTTTTAGCAATGTAAATTTTATTTAAATTCACTTTGTTGTTTAAAAAAAATCTCACATGGTCTACATGCCAAAGAACTTTTCTACGACCTTTACTATCAGAGCTCTGGTACCAGCGCCTTGCCTGTCATCCAACAACCCATGTGAAGGAAACTGCTCTTCTTGCAGCCGTGGTGCAGGCTCAAGGTTCATGCAGCCAGGTTACGAGTGATGCCCACTGTGTCTTATCTATTTTCCCTCCCTTCTTGCTAATCACAGTTTGTGTTATACAGGAATGCCACCTGATCCAAGATGGCTAACACAAATGTATGACATGGCTTGTTGTGCAGTCTGCACCTGAAGTTTTGGTTCTTACTGAAACAAATTGTTTCTTCTCTTGAATGACTTGTGCAAAGAATTATGCATAAAGAAGAGAATTAAACAGATAGAGAACACTAGTGAGCATACTTGGGTTAAATTTGAAGAGCATACGATTGAATCTTTACCTGTTTTCTGCACCTGGGTCTCTGGGACTGACCTAGGTCAGGCATGAGGATACTTGTTCCACAGTCAATGAGAGCCAGGCATTGGAAGGCTCCTATACTTGGATCTCCATGAAGTCACATTTATTTGCTTCTTTGTCCTACATATGCTGACCTCTTTACTTAAACTGGCTTTCTGATATCTGTTTATTACTGTCAAAATGTTTAGTAAAGCATGTATCAGATGTACTTGAGGGCATTTCTCTGTGTCTGTCTTTGCCTGAAACAGTTTCTATTCTCCTAACTTACCTTCATATGAGTAGCTCATATGTATTTATTTATCCCCTCAGACTTATTTTAAATGCATATTCCTGGTGAAGTATTTCTAACCATGCCAGAGGTACTTAATATGCCTTCCTTAAGAATCCTATTATAGTTTTGCTCATTCCATTCTATCATATTTATCACACCCTGTTGTATAATCCAAAATATGTTGATTTTCCACTAGACAGTAAACTTTTTGAGAACAAGTACACTATTGGACACATGTTTATATTTCTACACCTTAAGGAATGCTGCCCAGCTCAGTGCAGGAGCTGAAAAATTACTGAGTGAGTGAAAATGGAAATGCCTAAAGCATTCAAATATTTGAAAGCAAGTGAGTTTCAAGGCATGACAAATATTTTTTGTGACCCCTGGAGAGCACTTACCTTGGTCTGCAAATTTTGACAATGATAAGAGTAATGAACCTAAATAAAATGATTAAACTTGTTCATCTTAGCTTTATCAAATGAATACAAAGTTAGGATGGAAGATTGTAGGAGTTACTGAAGCAACTCAAATAAATTCAGTGGTACAGAGTTAATATGTGGTTAATACATAATGAAGAAGGTATTTTGAGTTGTGCTTTGAAGAACAGAGTATGAACTAAATTATGAACTACCAATTTATATTTTGTTAAAACTTATGCAAATGTAAACACTTCAAAGAATCAATAACTGGGATCTCACCCTACTGAAAGTTTTCTGCACATCTAAAGAAATCACCAGCAGAGTAAAAAGAAAAGCCACAAATTGGGAAAAAATTTCAGCTGACTATCCCTTGGACAAAGGTCTTCAATCTAGAACATACAAAGCATTAAAAAATATCAGCACCCCCCCAAATTCAAAGACCCAATCCAAAATGGGCAGCTGAGATGAATACACAGTTCTCAGATAAAGAAATACAAATGGTAAATAAATACATGAGAAAATGTTCAACATCATTAGTCATTCGAGAAATACAAATTAATACAAAGTTGAGATTTCATCTCACCCCAGTAAGAATGGCTATCATTAAGAAATCAACCAATAACAAATGCTGGTGAGGCTGTGGAGAAATAGGAACTCTTCTCCACTACTGGTGAGAATGCAGACTGGTGAAACCACAGTGGAAATCAGTCTGGAGGTGCTTCAGCTAACTAGGTCTAGAGGTCTCATTCAATTCAGCTATTCCCCTTCTAAGTATTTTCCCAGAAGATCTGAAAGCATCATATCACAACAATATATGTGCACCCATGATCATAGAAGTGCAATTTGTGATTGCTAAATTATGGAAGCAACCTAAATGTTCATCCACTGAGGAATGGATAAAACATTGTGGTATTTTTATATAATGGAATATTACTTAGCTATAAAGAAAGATAAACTCGAAAATTTTACAGGTAAATGGTCACAACTAGAGACCATACTCATAAGTGAAATAAACCAGACCTCCATGTGTAAGCAATGTACTGTCTCACAAGTGTAAGAACCTGAAAGAGCAAATAAAAATTAGGAGGTATGACAGACATTGTGAAACAAAAGGAAAATGCTCAAAAGAAAAGAGCAACTGGGGTGCGGAAAAAGAGTAAACAAAGTAGGGGAAATTATGCATGTATTTATATACAGGATAGTTAACATAGTTGTACCACTGACTTCTATTGCTTTACTGAAAGGAACGGTTAATGATTACTTATTTTATCAACATTGCATGTCTCTATTTGTTTTCCTGAGAAACCACTTTGAAGATATCAATACGTAATGCAATAACCACTGTTAATTTCCTACCACTTTGTCTGTAACTCTGAATTATTTGTATTGTTCTTATGCTATTTTGTAAATGGATGCCTATTTGTTAATATGTTTTCCTTCTTTTATTTTTAAAATAAATTTAAAAGAAAGAAAATGTAAACAATATTTACGACAGGACAGAAAAAAGTAACAGATTTGTTTGGTCTCTTGGATGATACAGATATGTTCCCCCTGTCAAACCAACCCCAAAAACCAAATATTTCTAAGCCACAGTCATAAACTATGTTAAGAATCTTATAAAAATATCTAAGATTTGAACTGTAGCTAAATATCCATTTTATGAGATAAAAACAAAGAAATTGTTTTTAAAATTTGCATTGAATGCCATATGGTCAATTGTATTCTCTACAACATGTAGATAATTCTGTGGTCTCTAAGAGTTATTTTTCTGAATCTTAAGAAACCAAAATGCTGGACAGCACAGCCAATATGTGCCTAAAAACACATAACTGCTCGGCCACTTCAGTGCTCTCAAACACCTTCTTCACATAGCCCTGTCTCCCGTTACATTCCCATGCTTGCCAATCCGTTACAGTCTCTGGCGCCATGTCACTTCCTTCCCATTGGATGGCTGTCATGGGAGCTACCCAATGGTGCGCTGCTAATGAGGTAGCTTAAAGAGCAGCTGGGGATGTGCAATTGCTGGATTAGGGTCAAGGCCAAGAGAGAAAGTGGATGAGAGAGATAGAGGCTGAATGACTGCCAATAAACAGGGGTTCTATTATCCTGCTAAAGCAGGACATTCATTACCATCTATTGCAACATAATTTGGGTTCAGTCAAGCTGTCTCTCTCTCTTTGGATTTACAATTCATAAAGCACAAACGGTCCAAAGTGTGCATTGTCCCTTGTAGCTGTGTAACCCTGGGTGAGGGGAAGGCATGGCAGAAATGAATGAACTATGAAATTGCTAGTGTGAATGCCATCAGTGCTGACACCTTGCTCCTTGTTGCTGTGACATAAACTGTAGGCATAATGCCAAAATAGTTTGCATCTCTTGGGAGCCCATGTGCTCATTAAGCAAAGATGAAATAAAAAAAAAATCTGTGTGTATCCTGTGTAAGAATCAAGTCATAGTGCCAGCAGCCAGCATCTCTATGATAATTTCTTCTAGTCACTAGTGAGACTGCTGCACAGGAACGGGGGTGAAGTTTGTTTTTCCTTGAGGTTATGAATCCTGGTTTTTTTGGGTCAAGTTTTTCTAAGGATCGGAGAGTAATCTGTTCTATGATTTTTGGTAGGTTTATATTATTTCCATACATAAAATAACATGTAGAAAATTAAAATCTCACATGTCTTTTTTCTCTTATGAAAAAGATTTCTTCATTTGTTATTTTAAAGAGAAAAAAATCTTTAGAAATGATACAGAATTTCAAAAAAAGATGATATGAATTCAACAATGATTTTTCTATTGCATATTGTTGTCTTCCAAGTAGTTGTTCAGATTACCAGATACAGAAATGCAAAACTGGTGTGAATTGTTTCTTTCAGTAAACCAACAGAAATTAGTAGTACAATTTTAACTGCATTTAAAAAGGATTTCTTTAAATAGAATAATCGTGTCTCTCCTTCCTCTTTCTCTCTATACTTTTGCTAATCGTTTTCAATTATCTTTCCTAGTACATTTCAGATTCTGCACTAAAGCCTACCTGTCATTTGAACTAATAGGACCGTAGTGTTTTTGTCAATATACCCAACTAAAAAGGCAAATGAACTTAGTGAAAAGACAGTAGGTACAGTAATTCACAGCAAATAAACCAAGGCAAGTGAAAATAGTACATCCCTGTAACAGATTATGTAACAGTACATGTCACCTGTTTCAGTTTGACTATTAATGGCGTAGAGGGTAACTTAGTCCGTGTACCAGGTTGACCCTGCAGGGCATCCTCAAAGTCAGTTATAAAAGTCACAGACAAAATTACTTTAAGTATTTCAGTAGTCCTTATATGCTTTATTATTATGGCTTCAACAGAGGTGAGTTTTACCTTTGCTTACCTCTCTGGGGGCTTGCTTGAGTCAATTCCCAGGAGTTTTTTTCTAGCTTTAGGTGCCAGTTTCACCTTCTCTGTGTGTGCCATTATTTGGTGTACATTTACATGTGCCTTATATTTATTTCTGCTTATGCTTTACAGAAGGAATGTCTTATTGCTATTTAAAATCTTGGTGTTTTGACTGCAAATGCCCACCAGTATAGGTCTTTTACAACATAGGTATTGTAAAGTGACACACTAGGAAAGTCTACCTCTGGTTCTTCCAATCACTTCATAATTGTGCTTAGAAAGTTAAGAATTCAGTCTTAAATCTTAGGAACAGACAATTTTCTTTTAATGAATTTAAATGATTTAATATTATGGTTTAACATGACATTATAATAATGACTTTGATACCAACCCATAAAAAGCCATTTTCTGATCAACAATTTCTGAAAACACTTAATAGTGCCATCTTTACTTAGAACATAAAAGTCTAAGCCCTGAAGTTTTGCATATATAGAAATGTATTAATATCCTCTGTAATTTAAGATAGGTGGTTCTTTTTACTTAGAATAATGTAAAGGTTAAGTAGGATTGTCAACTTCATTGGCTTCTGAGCTAGTAAGAGTACTAGAAAAGCACATTTCTGGGTGTGTATGGCTGAGTCATAGAGCTGTGACTCTGGCTTCTTCTTCTCTGGCATTGTTCCTCTGTTCTGTTTCCCAGCCGTCACAAATTAAGCAACTTGCTCTACCATGAAATTCTGCCATGATGTTTCTGCTTAGAACCAACCAGCCCTGTGAATCCTGTGAAACCCTGAGCCAAATTAAACATCTCCTCCCTTAAATTGTGGGTATTGGGTGTTATGTCTCAGAAACAAACAAACAAAAAAAATTGATTAACAGAAATTTGGTACCTTAGAAGTAAAGCCATTGCTGTGACTAGAGCCTTTGTATCTAATTTACAGGAGGTATTGGGAAAACTTTTAAATGTGAGCTAGAGAAGCCTTAGAATGTTGTAAGAAGAGCTTGCTGGATGATTTTTGTTGGAGTTTAGAAGAACAGAATGCTCATAGGAATGTAGACAGCAAAAATCAAGCTCAGGATGTTTCAGTTGAGGAATACCTCCACTGGCAAGTGGATTAAAAGGCCATGCATGTTATACCATGGCAAAAACATTGCCTGTATTTTGCTTGTGTCTTGAGGTACAGGAGGATGCTGAGTGAAAATATGACAGAACAACTGTTCCAGTAGAAGAAATTTTGAGGAAGCCTAGTGTTCATGTTGTGCATAGCTACCACTGTTAGCCAGATTTGTAGTAAAAATCAAGAGCAGAAAGCAGAGCAGAAGAGTTTGTAAACCTTAAATTTTGGCTTGAAAGGAAACATGTGCAAAGCTAGGACCAAAGGAGCTATAGTTTCTGAAGAAATTAGTGCCATTGCAAATGAAAGCCTTTTGGCTCCCCGCCTTTAGCAGGGCTATGTAGGGAATTGTTTCACTGGGTTCCTTGCACCATGTTCAGACATCCAGGTATGCAGAGACATCTGCAGCCATGGGCCACTGACACCAGATCTTGGCTTCACCTCATTATGCTGGTTTATAGGCATGGAGAGTGCAGAAGCTGTAGAGTCTTGGAGGCTACATCTCAAAGGATGGCCTGGGAGGCCGGGCAAAATCGTAAAAATAACTTAAAGTTGTACTGGAGACTTCATGAAGTAGGAGAAACCAGGAACATGGGAACATCTACCTTAGCAACCTGTAGGTCACAGGCAGAACCAATGCAAAAGAGAGCATGTGCAATGCAACCAGCAGGCCCATTGAGGGCAGGGTTACCAAGCCCTCTGGAATTTACAGCTTCCCACCATGTACCCAGGTTGCTGGACACTAAGCTACAGGACATTAGATTTGCCTTGGTTGTTGACCAATTGTTTTGGGCCTACTTTGTTTCCTCCTATTCCTCTTCTTTAGAATGGGAGTGCTTATTCTGTGTCACTTTATGTTGAAATTAATTAATTTTCTTCTTTTAATATTGCAGGGGTTCACAGATATACACCTTTCAGTCTTTTCAGGAGTCTTAGGAGAGACTTTAGCCTTGGTACTGTTGAGACACTGGGGAAAGGATTAATGTGTTTTGATTGTATGCAGGTAGTTATGTCATTAGAGGCAAAATTATGATCTTGTCTTTACCTGGAGATTAAATATGGTTTAAGGAAATGTATTTGGTTATGAAGACAATAGTCACTGGTATGTATGCAGCTATGCTGGATGATCAACTTGCTTGGCCTGTAAACCACCGAGAAAATAGATACCAACAATGCTGAGCATTTCCTGAAGCACAGATTGAAAATCTGGGCTTAGATAAGACGATGCAAACAGAATTATAAAAATATGATTTCTGCACAGTTCTCTTAAAAGCCTTAATAAAATTATAATAAATAATATCATATGCTTACAAACTTTGTAAACTATATTCATCACAGTAAAAAAAGAAAATCAGTTTCTAGAAGAGAAGACAAAGAGATTATGATCACAGCTTTCAGGTGTAGTGCAAGCTATAAGCTGTCACGTCCTTTCAGTCACAACCAAGATAGTCAAAACATACTTAGCTGCTATATACAGATTGCTAGCTTACCAGTATCCACTATATTTTAATAACAACAACAATAATAATAATAATTGTAATAATAGTAACATTAATTATGGCTCATACTTATGAGTTTTCACTATGGGACAAGTAGTAATTTGTTACATACATTCTCACATTTAATCTCAGCACTCTCTTCTATGAGAATACTTCCCCGTATTTTTCCAAAAGAAAACAAATATTCAAAGAGTCTTGCCTTGCACCTCCCAGATATGAAGTTGTGGAGTTGAAATTCAAATCAAAGCAGTCTGACATCACAGTCCTTGCACTTTAACTGCTGGGTTTGACAGGTCGGGAAGGAAACACTCCCATGCTCTTCTAAGTTTCTCATTCATGCCAGGGATTCTCTCTAATGCCAAGCGAGAATTGGTCTTTTGGACTGAAGCACTAAGGGATAAAGAACAAATAGAAACTTTGCAATAAAAGGAATGATGACCACACACAGAAGCATGTCTTATTGTCATAATTCTTTCATCAAATATGTTTACTCACTTCTCTTTTAAGAGCATCACTAAGGACTACTGCAAAATTTGCTTATTTATTGACTTAGCATGTGTTTGAACTGTCATAATATCTTATTTTCTAATCTTTCTCCTCATTTATTTCTAGTGGACTCTCAGGATATAAATACATAGAAAAATTATTTTCCTGCATATTTTAGAATCTTCTAGAAATAAACAAAAATTTCCCACCCTCTAAAGAGCTATTTATTAAACACTTCTTCTTCATTTGAGTCTTACATGCAGATGCAGGAATGAATTCAACCTTTCCCCACCAAATTCCATTTTAGTGTTGTGGTTAAGATGACCTTCAATGGATAGGGAAAGACAGCGTGTATGGACACACAAGTAATCTTACTCCCCCACCATCCTGTTCCCCTACGCATGCATGAAATGATCATTATTTTGTTGTTGAAACTGACATAGATAAGTGGACACAGGCAATTCTGTGAACAAGAAACAAAATTGTCATTTGAACAACTACTTTTCTCCTTAGCTCATTCTTCTGGACCCATTTTATATGTGTAACCCCTCATGCTCCCCATTTCTTCACTAATGCCTACATTAATGGCACTGGTAATCAGAGCTGCAGAGATGAATGTGGATGAGAGAAGCTCATCGATCAGTTGGACGACATTGTTCTGTTGCTTTTATCAGTCGGTGGAGTTGTGTCCCTTGCTACAGGAGCTCCTCCTGCCACATGAAAGCCTCAGTTAATCTGCAGACCAGGTATGCTCTCCCAGGAATGCCAGAAGAAATGAGGGAGCTGACTGCGGGTTATGTACTTGCACAAGTCCAAAATTGGCAGTCACATGCTTGATGCTGTGTACATAGCTACAGTGGAAAGAGGTAGGTGTACACCGCAGGTTAGCTCTCTCCTGAAGTAAACTAGCAGCCCACATGTTATTGAAAATGCTCTAATTGAGTGGATTCACCTGAAGATACCCTTACTTGTTCAGGGTGTTCAGCTATAATTGCTTATCCTTTTCCTTTTATTCTTGGAAAGCTTTTCCAGGAAAAGATGGTGTAAATTTTATCAGATTCATGAACAGAAAAACATTTTGTAATATTGGCTAAATGAGTCTATGAAATCCAAGTTCCCAGAAACAGCCTCCATGTTAGAAAGGACATCTTGCTTTTTGTCTTAGAAGGCTTCTGAGTGGTTTCATTTTTGTTCACACAATGTTGTTTAAAGGAATGTTTCTTGAGCTATTAATCTATTTTTCTTTGTAGAATACATAAATAAGTACAACATATATATTTTACTCTACCAATAATTTTAAAATCTAGAGCAAGTAATTAAAAATGTTGTTTCTTGTTTTCTATATAATAAAATTTTTGTAAACGTATGCTGTTTTCTACTATATATTGTGTTCTGATAAATAAGTAGCTCACTGATGTTTATCTGTAATGTTTTGGAACTTAGAAAAAGTTTCAAATAGATATACTTGAAGAAAAATACTATGATTCTGTTTTTCATATGCTGGACCATGATTTAAGGAGGTTAGGACAACTGCCTATATTTCCACAATAATTTTAGATATAGTTGTCTGAACTTAGAGTTTTATGTTCTTCCTCACTCTGATAAAATATACCAAATGTATACAAGTTTGCACACTTTAGAATAGCCAGGAAAAGACAGTTAATAAACACAATTATGCCTATTGCTTTATATAATATATTTTTTACACAGAATTAGCCAATAAGTTGAGACGCAACAGTCTTATAGCTATATGTACTGACAAAATTAATCACTGTTCCTCTTAGAATGCATTAAACCAAGAATGAAATAGAAAGCAAGAGAAAACAAAAACTGAGAATATTAAGAGCATTTATAATTTTGTGACTCTTTTGTATCTGGCTTCTTCAGTTTGAGATTCTTTTTACGCAAAGTGGAGGAATTATGTGGGAATCAATGTATTAAAAAGTACTTGCGTAACTATTGTGTGGTTAGCATCAGACACAAATGTGGAAATGTTAAAAATGAAGGCCTTGAAACTGCTTCAGGTTCTAAACAGGAAGTATGAAGGGGGCTTTGTAAAAAAGGTGCAAGAGTTTAGACACGACAAGGTCTCATGGCCAGGCTGGAATTCTCCTCAGTAAGCTGACTTTCATTAAAGTGTAACTGGTGAACTACAAGAATGAGTGGGGCAAGTCCAGCAGCCAGAATGCCATTGCAGAGACCGAGCTTGGGGGAATGAGGGACCTGGAGCACTGCGATGGTCTGATGCACGGCTCTCTCCTGACTCCATTCTGCCCTGTGTTTTTATGTTTTGAAATCTTGGGCTTTTTAACCCTCCTGCATTCACTTTGTTATTTAATTCAGGTGTAGTGGAGAGAAAAGCAGTAGAAAGAAAAAAATTGATTATAGATTACCCGGTCTAATTCTAAACAAATCTTTGGTACTAAACTGTGTGTCTTCGGGAGAAGCACGGTCTGTTCTGAGAGTCGTTTGAGTGCCCTTCCTAACTTTCCAATGGAGGTCAGTAACAGCCCTGACACACCCCAAACGCTCTTCAGACAACAACATCAAGTGAGAGTGTGTGTTACTTCCTATTTTTACCACCCTGCTCTTCCAACATTAGCAAAAGAAAAGAATCTAATTATTATTTGCTTGTTAATAACTTTTGTTTACATTATTAGAACTTTTATAATAATTCACACAATTTTTTCTATTCAGTTCTTTACAAACTCTTCAGAAACTAGGTGAACTTGTTAACCCCATTTTCTAGATAAATCCTAGTTTCCTTATTTGTTAACTTTTGCTATGAACATGGGTCCAGTGTGGGACACACCTACTTTCTTACACTTCTACTGCAGACCTCAGAATCTCATGCAGACTTGAAACCAGTGTATGGGAAAAGTGCACAGGTTTTAGAATTTGATTGAACCACAGGAAAAAAAACCGGACCACATACGGGACAAATTAACACAAGACTGCTTCAGTCATAGCATCATAAGAATGCTCACATTTGAGGTCTTTCTTTCACTCATTGCACACTTGGTCAGCTACTTTTTCTGGTATATTATCCTTCTAGATGTTTCTTCACCCACACATTCTTTTAACCCATTCCCTCTACCACACCCCCAGTTAAAATGTGAACACTGTTATGATAATCATCTTATTCACCTGCTCATCAGTTTTAATGGATTCACATGGAACAAAGAGCACAGTTTAGTCTCGTGTACTGTATAGGAAACCTAAGTACCTCAAAGTCTGGTCCCAGGACTCTGTTAAGTGGAATCCGAAGACAAGCAACAGAGGGAGACCTAATTATATACAGCTCTTCTTTCCTCTGTTTGAAATATCTTCTTGGTACCTTGAAATCTGTCAAGGCAGAAATATTTATACTAAGAAAAGGGGCAAATACTATCAATCAGGTTTTCTTCCGCCCAAGAAATGGTTGTTAAAAATTTTTCTGCACATCTTGGCTTCTGTTGTGAATTCTACTCTCAGTCTATTTGTTATACGTTTTTGATATTTCCTAAGTCTATACCTTTTCCGTCATCCTGTGGTGTACTTCCCACCTATTTGACAAGGTGAAAAGCATGATGTTTAATGGGAGGTTAATTTTTTTCGGTAGTCTTTTATTATAAAGGATTTTTTTGAGAGAGGCCTGCCTTCTCTAACAAGAAAGTGAAAGTCATATCTATTTTTCCAGGCCAAGATGCAATGCCATAGCCTCCCAATGTGAGCTTTATGTTCTCACAGCTAACTATATTTCTTCTGGGCTGCTTAAGATTTTACTTCCATCTAATTTATAACACTTAACATCTCACTTAGTGCTATTGTCTTTATCCTTAATACTAGACTATCGGTTTTATGAGGGTGAAGCTTGCATTTTATTGTGTTCATTTCCATATCGCCACATTTCGTGTGTGGCAAACTACTGGGGCTTAGTGAAGAATGTTATGTAAATGCACAGATTCCATTGAACATTTCACTGGGTTCATATATGCATAGTTCTTCCATTTCTTTCCTTTGGGTCTGTAAACTCTTATCAAAAAATATTTAAAAGTTCTTAGAAAAAGAAATAAAAACCTGCATATTGACACTGCATGATTGAGTATGACTACTCTAAATGCCAAGTGAGTCATAGGCCCTGCTTTTGAATGACACTTACGAAGGCAATAAATTGAGAACAAAATGCTAGAATAGCTATTGAGCTTCAGATATTTTTCTAAGGAAAATAATGCAGACCAACACAGTTTTTACAGCAGATGCCCCTAAAGGTCAGCAACAGAGAAAACACCACTTGGAAAAACATTTTCTGTAGAAATGTTTACTTAAATTTTACTTTGGGGGAAAAGTATTTGCATGATAAAATTGCTTTACTAACAGTGTACGGGACCTCATTTTCTCAGTTTGAAAACAGAGCCAAGAAGTTCCATTATTACATTCATTTTGTTTTGTTTTGTTTTGTTTCTCACCAGCATAAATACAGACTACTTAAGAATTTAATGAAAAATTTCACTTCTTCCTCAGCTGCTTACACATATTTCCTCAGATTTAGGGATCTATCTGAGTCAGCTCAAATTCAGTAATTTTAAAGACACAATATATATCACTTGCTGTGTTCTTATTCAAGAGGATATTGTCATTTCCAATGTCTTAATTTCCTAAAATGACTCCATAAACATACTCCCTCTGTGGCCGATTGAAAGAACCGATTCACTGGGCAGGAGAGCAGGTGTCACTGACTTCCCATTTAGAAGCAGCTGGCGGTTTTTATTAAAATCATCTTCATTAGCTCCATTGCTGGAGAAATGGGCCGGGGCCACAGCGATCGCGGCGTTGATGTCTCTCTGCGACCTTACGTTACCCTTAGCTTCCACAAAGTGTGGGCATTCCAGAAGCCCTTGCTGACAAAGGAAATAAACAAGGGGATTCTCGCCCGGTCAGCACAAAACCGCCCACACAACTGGAAAAAATAATCTGAAAAATACGCACACGCGCTAAATGTACTCTGTAACATTATCCTCGCAGAGGAAGGAGAGTAGGGTTAACACTGGAGATTTTCATAATTAACATCAAGACGAAGAAACTCCTATGGGTTTTTGTAAAGGGAGCGAAAGAGACAAATTTAAGCTAAGGATGTTGATGATATCGGGTTGATGTAATTATACAAGGAAAAAAATGTCTAGAAATGTGCTCTTTTGCTAAATAGAACAGTCTCCTTTATACTGGTCCACATTATAAGAGTCAGCAGATGCGAGCTCCATGCTGTGGAAACCATTCTGGGAAAAGGTCATTCCCTCCAACAGTGCAAAGCAGGGAAGAAGGTGTAAAATTTCACAGAGAATGGTTCAGGTCATTGACATTCTGCATTCTGATCCATAGCTTAATGCTGATAATCCCAAACAGATTATTTGGTTTCAATATACACATATAGAAGAAATTATATGTAATCTACACATGTAATAGGAAGTGACCATGCCATAAAAATATCAATACATTAGAAGACAGTATATTTTAATTTTTATAATAATTATGAATCGTAGCAGCTAAATATTTTGCCCAGCTTTTGAGTCAGGTATTTTCTAACCATGTTTCTCTCAGTAACACATTTACCCCTCAGAACAACTCCACAGACATACTTACCACTTCTCTGGTTACCCAATTGAAGATATCAAGGCAGAGAGACAGCGCTTTTTTCAAATTCCCCCAACTAGTACCAAGTGTCAAAAGAAACTAAACCAGGAGTTCTATCCCCAGAGCTTTGCTTCTGAGCTACTACATGAATTTAATTAAGGTAAGGTGCCAAGAAATTTCATATTTTAATTATATTAAAATATTTATAAAAATGATAAATATATCTGCATAGTTATGCAATATGGCTAATCACTTTTTCTATCTTATCCAGACATATGAATGTGGACAATAAAAGTTTTCAAAATGTTTGTTTAGATAATAACTATGTGTATTATTACTAGTGACTGCAGGAAAACTTCAGACACTGTCGAAAGGGTCTGGTTTAGAAAAATTGGGAATATCTTTCTGCAGGATTCACTTGTCAGATCACAATGTGGATTTCCATGAAAAATAAAATTAAAAAATAAAATTGTGGCTCTTTACCAACATTTGCTGCCTGGCTATCGTGTGTAAAACACTAACATCATTTCGTATAGCTGAAGGCTGTGATCTCAGCTTATGGGCATCATACAACAGAGGAGAATGCTGATGACTACACATGTGAAGTAAATAGCCTAAGGGCACAAAACAATATGGAAACTGGAGTCAGTCTGGTCCTAGATATTTGCTGTCTTCTCTGCTGAAAGCTCCTAAATTTTAAAAAATCTAAAATAACTTAATTTTGCCTAAAATCATTAACTTTATAATTATAATTTTATCCAATGTTAATTTTTAAAATCTAAAATAACTTTTAAATTGCTATTAAGATAGTTAAAATATAGCCTTGCAAATTCTGACCCTTGTTTGTAATTGAGTCATAACTCCTCCTGCTGCTGTGGGTCTGCGAGATCCCTGACAATGAGATCCATCATATTGGTATCCTCAGTTTCTCAGAAATGTGTCTGACAGAGTCACTCAAACATAACTGTTGAATGAGTTGATATTGTCTGCAGATTGGCCTTCTCTTCTGAATCACCTATTCACATAGTTAATGTTATTGATACTTCTGTAAGCCTACTGTAGAAAACAAGGAAATAGGGAAGGAATCACAACCTGATTACATCCACAACCATGAGAGCATGTTTAGTAGAGAACATGTTTAGTAGAGAACATGTTTAGTAGAATATAATTAGAAAATATGTGGAAAAAACTGCAGAATCAAAGTATGCACTGTCTTCCCCTCCAGTAATTAGTAATTCCAAATTATTATTTAAGGTCAAAGAAAAAAATCAATATTTGTTGTAAAATATGATAATCTGTGGAAGTTGGGTTAGCATGGGATTAAGCACGACATGCCTGAATCTCCCTTTTTCTCTTCACCATTCTAGTAAATGTTCCTGGTGTTATGCTTTATTTTCCTGATTTCTAAATAATCCTATTACTTTTCTTGCAAGATGTGGCAGAAATTTAGCAAGCTAAACTACCCAGGATAGGGTTTGGAACATAAAATCCCCAAATAAGTACTCCAGTTGACTTTAAATCAACTCAGATTGTGATTTCTGATGAATTAATTTACTTGTAAGAGAATTGGACCCATGTATACAGGTGTAGCTGTAATTTGGTATACTGAGTTTTCTTCTGAGTTTACCCATTTCTAAGAGACTCGTTCCTCATTTGTAAAACCTGCTGATGTTAGAAGAAAGAAGAAAGTAGATGCATTTTGTTACAACGACGGTAGCCTGACCATTCAACAGACCGCTCACTAACGTCTCTAACAATGTGAATATTGACTTCTGAAGTTTCCTTCATCTAGATATAGACCTAAGCGTGTTAGACGTATTAGATTGTCATCTATGGGATGAAAGAGACTAGCAGTTCTGCATAAACCACATGAATGCCAGAATAAATCTGCTGCGAGTTCTATTAGAGCACAGGCTTTTCTGACATGTCATTGCTAAATGTTCTACTTTACAAGATTGAAACTGTCCAAAGTCACTCACTTTCCTAAACAGGATCAATACCAAAAGGGATTTACTACTCAGCTTGGTGCATGAATCTGCAGTGATTAAGGCTGCTTCCCAACACTGGACATTTTCCTGTTATTGTTCAGCGGAAGTAATGAAATGCACTCACTTTAAGGGTGACAGAGAAAGCACTTTGTTTTTTTCACTGTAACTATCACAGTCACTCTTTCATAGATTTATTTCTCAAATATGTGTTGCGTTCACACTGAACAAAGCACTTTGCAGGCTAGTGGGTTAGAGGCCTCATAGATCCTTCCCTTGAGGAGCTTATACTCTATGAAAGGAAAATAAATATGAACCTAAGTAGATTAATTTCACTACTGAGACTGCTACTTGTCATAAGAATGCTATGACACAGTTTCACCATAATTCACACTTGGCTTGGAAATCATAAAATACTTTAGAGAAGTTTTAGCATTTGGATGGAATTTTAAAGAAGGATAAGAATTTGGAAAGATACAGGTGGAGTAAAACTGCATAGTGTAAAATGTAATAGACTTGAAGCATTTAAAATAGAATATGTGATAGTAGGCATCCAACATGAGAATTAACATCTTTCAGACTTTCCTAACAAAACAATTTGAAAATCATATGCAGTATTAGTAAGCATATCCCGAAGATGTCAATCACTTCCTAGTTTAAGTATTTGAAAAATAAATTGATCCTTCTGTTCTTCAAGGAGATGTTTTATGCAGAGAGTTCTCAAAAAACTAAGACTACAAATTCCATTTGACCCAACCATTCCCCTTCTACATATCTTCCCAAAAGACTTAAAGAAGTCACGTTACAGTGATGTGGGCATGCCCTTGTTCACAGCAGCACAATTCATAATCGCTAAATCTTGGAAGAAGTCTGCATGTCTATCAAAGGATGAGTGGATAAAGCAAATGTGGTATTTATACACAATGTGATGCTACTCTGCTATAAAGAAAAATAAACTTGACTCAATCATAGGAAAATGGATGCACCTTGAGACCATATTATTAAATGAAATAAATCACTCACACACACAAACTTAAATATTGCAGAGCTTCTCTTGTATGAGAGGCCCAAAATGCAAATGAACAACCACAAAAAGATAGATAATAGGAAATATGCAGGTAGATCTTTTGCAAAGGAGAAGGGGGCCAAGAGATGGTGGGAGGGGAGAGAGGGAGGATGGAAAAGTTGAGATGTGGTATAGACATGCATGAATTCCACACAGCGATGTGAACACCGTGTGCTGCAAACAGGAAATCATAAGAAAGAGAAATTGAAAATAATGAAAGAACTGATGCTGATACACAAAGAAGAGTAAGAGTGGCTGATGTGCTTAACAGATTAGAGCATCGTGGCAGTTGTTTTCTTTCATTTAGCTCTTTTGCTTATTTATTGTGGCTAAATATTAAACTTCTCATAGCGTCCATGTGACACTGGGTTTCAGTACAAAAACTCAATTATATGAGAAAGTGCATCAATATTTGAGCAGTTAGAAATAAATACATAAATACCACATAGAATAAAGAAATAGGTATTTAATAAATATTAAACATTAACGGTACACATGAAAAAAGCGAGAATTACTTTCATCTTGTTAATGTTAACATTTGTTTTGCGTTCTGGAAAGCTTTACTTCTGAAAAGGATATTAGGAGGTTTAATTGCCCTCCTCTCAAAATATGGTCGGACATGTTCGCGTTGAAAGACAGTTAAGCAGGCTGTTTTATTGCAAAGATTCTCTTCCAGAGGCACACATACATACATTTATAGAGAGATATAGATATAGATATATAGATAGTACAGCACAAATTTCTCACATTGCAACCTAGAATACAGTACTCATGAACTCTACAGAAATAAAACCCTCTTGCAGTTATTAGTGGATCATATTCCCCTGAACTTTATTCAAAGACTTGGACACTTGCAAATAATTTGCACATTTATTTAGTTAGATTTTAAAATAGAAACTAAGGGACAGGAATGATGTCCAATACCAGAATAAGTAACGCAGCATGGTGCTAAAGGACAGGACACTGGGAGTCAGGCTGCTTGAATGTGAATATGGGTCAGGCGTCCCCAGTGTTGGCTCTGGGGACACGCATGCTGCTCTGCCATCCCAGAAGCCCACTGGGATCACAAACTCAGCACCGGTAAAAGGTTAAAAGGGCAAAGTTTAATGAAAGGAGAAAACATTTTTTGTAAAGAGGAAAAGGAAGGGGAGAGAGGAGAACATAGGTAGGTACTCTGATAAGAAAGAATCAGGGTAGAGGGCTCTGGGAGGAGAGGGACCCACGGCTCTTTGCTGTCAGCTGCTTTTCCCTGAACTTGCCATCGCTGGAGTGGCTTCCAGGCACCTCGGCCTGATGTCATTTCCCCATGTCCTTTGTGCCAGTTCTTTCTGTCTGTTTGCTTGTCCTTGACCTGCCCTTCAGGGTCTTGTCTTTGGGTGAGCACTGAGTTGGCAAGGGGGCCATTATTCTTGGTAAGCTTAGAGTTAGAGAGGGTGTGTGTGCAAATCAATTGTACTCTATAAGCTTATGATGAATACAGTCACTCTTCAGTGACCCAAGTGTAAGACAGACAGACAGATAGATAGATAGACAGATAGATAGATGTTAGTGTGAGTGGCTGAGTTACGTGTGAGCACATACTCTTTTAAAGTCAGTCACCACCACCCCACCTCGCTTCCCCTACATTCTGTTGGGAGAGGGGGCGGCTGTCCCTCTGTGCACTGGCTTTTTCTCTGTGTCCTTCCTGTCAGCTCCCTCTCTGGTCCTTGGTGCAAGTCCCAAGGCCTTTTGGTGCCATTATCTGGATTTTCTCTTTTTGTACTCCCCTTGACATTTCCCAAGGGAATTTCTCTCGTAAAGTTTACTTTTCCTTCCTTCTATCAGCATTAGCTAGAACACCTAATAAGGCACTTCTTCCCTTTTTTTGCCCCTACACTAAGCAGGGAAGGAAGCAGACCCCCAAGGGAGTGTTCGACCTCCTTAAACAACCTCAGGGGGAGGAGCTGTGGAGACAGTGCCTAGAACAGTGCTGATGCAGACCCAGAGCTAACCCTGTGGGAACACCTTCAGCGTGAAGCCTGTGCTAGCCCAGTGCAGTAATCTTCCATCCCTCTGCACAGAAGCAGGGACTTAATTCAAGACCAAATTCCAATGCAGAGGAGCAGACTATGTTGCGCAAGGGAAGGGACTGCCCGCACTACCACAAAATGAGTCCTCATCTTTAAGAGCAGCAGATTCCCGGTTGTGGGGCCCCTCCACTCCAGAGGAGTCTGTGCATCTTGCACTGAACCCTGCTTTGGCTTCACAACTTCTCCCTCTTGTATTCTTAAACTTGATGGAGAGTCCCGACCTGGACAGAAATCAAGGCTGGTGGTCATGCTTTTGATGCAACAAAAATTATTGTGTTTGTCTGATCCAGGTTTAGGTTAGTAATTCCTAACCAAATTTGCATACTTTTTACATGTTAGAAAATATGTTTTTTAGGCTTTTTGTATAAGGTACTGAATTTTATTTATCCTTATTTGTGTTAGTGTTCTATACCTGTTATAACAAATTACCATACACTTGGTAAAGTAAAAAAACCACACAATATTTTCTTACAATTCTAGAACCTAGTATAGGGCCACATTCCTTTCAGAGACTTCAAAAGGCAGCTGGTGGCTGCCAGTATCCCTTGGCTTGTTGCAGCATCACACCCAGCTCTGTTCCCAAGGTTGTATGTACCTAGCTACATGGATACATGCATATATAATGTTTTGTACATAGAGATATATGTGCTATTTTTAAAACTTTGCTGGAAATGGTAAATTGTTTTGTATTCCTGTGATCGACTTTTCTTACTCTCAAAAAATCTTCTACTAGGGCAACTAAAAATAAGTCTGTGGAAGTTATTACCAACCTTTCTAAAGAAGACATACTCTTGTAATTATGTCAAGAAACGTCATTGCCTATCTACTCTTTGCTAAACATTGTAGTCGCGCTGTTGACCTACAGCTTGCTAATGAACTAGCATCCAGTGCAGACCCTGAAAGGGAAACAGGTACTGTCTGTGGACTACAACATTTCAAGACTCTCAGGGAACATGGGGTGGGAAGAGGAAAGCATTGGAGAACTTGACCAGAAGTGGCAACCCTGGCATCTAAGCACACTGCAGAATATATTCACTCAATACTCACTGATGGATAAGGTCAGACAACTCACCTGTTACAGAGATTCTTGACAATTTGTCTAAAATGAGTGTGACATTTATGTCATTGATAAAATGAAGGCAGATATCAAAAAAAGGAAAAAAAAATCACTATCAGTAGTCCACAATAGTATTAAAGTCCACAATAGTATTAAATTGTCTTCCTACCACTTATAGTTTTATGTAATTAGGATATCTGAAGAACCTTAAAATATTATAGAGCTCAAATATTTGTTCTTTTGAGTGGGGGTTCCAATCCTTCATATTCATACTATTGAAATTAAAACTAAGTACTTTTAAAAGTATTTGGTCATTCATTTTTAAGGAAAAAATCATTTTTCCAATGTGCATTAATATAAATGGCACATTTTTGTTAAGGAGGATCATGTTTTGCAGAATATAACTTATTGAGAAGGGTAGATATCATTTTAGTTTTGGCAAATCACTTTCACGTATCACTCAGTATAGCTAAATTCTCGTATTTGCTTCTTCACCCATTCCCCTGTCATTTTTAGTCTAAACACAAGGAAAATCTATTCACCCAAATATTCAGTTGAAAAGGAGTTTTGAAACTTTCTCTTTGAGAGAGTTGAGATATAGTTGATAGCAAACTGTGATCAATGTTACTGTCTTAAAAATTAGTTGCAGGGCTGGTGACTGGTCCACACTGCAAACTGAACAGTCACGTCCTCATTCAATGATGCAGAATAGTAGGAAGAACCACATCTCTTTTATGGAAATGTACATGTGGCTATTCTTTTATCAAGAAAATAGCAAATCTATGTTTTCTCATTCCCAAAATTGTCTGTGACCAAAAAACACCGGTTTACTCAGAACCCACAGACCTTTACAATGCATTCCAGGGGATAATCAAATCCTCCTCACGCTGGCAAATCAATAAATGCCCAGTGAATGCATGGAAAAAGGAAAAAACCAAAATGCCAAATTATAATAGAGAAATTAGCTGCTAGTGAAGGCAACTCACAAATTTATGAAATGATGGTAAATCAAAAGGAAAAGAAAAATTGTCACAATTGTTCAAAGAAGTGATGTAGAATAGCTAGTAGTCTATGAGGTTTCGTAGTACCTGATAACTATGTTAGACATGTGCTATTGTAATGGAAGACTTCTTACTTTTCTGTATACCTCTTGCAAAAATACTAAACATTACTTATTGTACAGAGAATATTTTTATCAAACTGGTTAAATTTGAAGGATTCATGAGGATAAGTGTACTGAGAAATGTGCTCACTGAATAGAAAACTCATTTTGAGGATTCCACATAATTTCAAGTTTCATGCTACTATTGGCTATAGCCAGTATTATTTTCCTTCTCCAGTGAGGTTTTGAGAAAAAAGGATCTTCACCACTAAATGTTTTGATTGGTTGAAACTCAAAGTATGGGCCACAGAATGGTTGAACATTGTGCATGGAAAGGAAATTAGGTTTTCTACACCCTTTATTATAGAGGCGTTTTAGTACTTTGAAATAAATCATAAATGCATATCAAAATGTAAAATATAAAAACATGTATGAAACCAATTATAAATGCTTTGTAATGACTCGCTTTAAAATACCACATCCTTTCTCAAATCAATTTAATAAAAATAGTTGAAAGCAAGTGTTAAATTAAGACTGTGAGAGTTGATGATATAAAGAACACTCGATAAAATTTCCTACCAGTAAAAGTTAATATTAGGAATCATATTGAATTTTGAGACTCCTGAGGCCCATATCTAAGTGCAAATTATTAAGTAACAAAGTTTCTGTTTGATTTAGAGCTTAATGGTCTCTCTATATTATCTTAATTGAATCTACCTTCTCTGAGTTATCACAATATTTTTATGTCTCCTTCTTCAATTTCTATAAGGAAAATGTATTAAAATGTCTATGCAGGGCAGATATAATTTAATTTCACACGTAATGCTTCATGCTAAGATTTAGGTTGTCAATACAAACCATGATTAAATATCCAATTTCACGTCTATATGATAAATGAATACCACAAATATGAAATTAACGCCTTTTTGTAAAGAAACATGCTGTTTTATAATTATTTAACATTATTGTGCCATTCTTATAAGTAAGATTAATTTGAGTTGATTGCAAAGGTGGGAAACATAAGTTCAAAACAACATTTTTGGGGTTATTTTTTGGTGGGTAGAAAATGCTGTAAATTATATATGCCTCAGAAAATAGAAAACTGTGGTTGACTGCAAAATTTGCTATCTGAATATTTTCTTCACTGTGTCACTTTTTTGTATATTTCTATTACATTTAATTGATTGAATGCTTTCCACAAATCTTTCTTTAAAACACTAGTTTTGTCATATATCTTCATCACATAAAAAGCAAAGATGACAATAACAGCAAAGCACTTTAATCTTTTGTGTGATATTCCAAAAAGTGAAAATCAGTAGTAAAATTTAGCCTCACAAATAGTTTCAGGCAAACATGCTCAGTCATTCTTTTCGGAGGATGCTGAAATAGGTCATCCCTTCACTGGAACCGTGCAAGTCATGGAAGGTTTTCTCAGCAAAATCTGATTCAGAAGCCTTCTCTGCATTTTCCCTCACACAGCAACTTGGAGGTGCTCGTGAGAGTACACGAGGCGCCTTTCTCGGAAGAGCTTTTGAGAACTTGAGTAGCGGTACTCGAGTGTCAGTGAGTGCTGCGGGGGCAGCAGTTAAGCCTCCGAAGCTTACTGGAGCAGCACATAGGCAACGCAGTCCACTGCAGCTTTGCTCTTCTCCTTTGCGGCTCGCCTGGGCACTGGGGAGTAACCCAGCTCACAGAGAAATGTGATCTATAGCTAGGGAGAACTGATAATAAATCTAAGACCAGCTTACAGTACCAAAATCTCTAATATTAACGATCTTAACACTAATAATGAAGTTGAATTTCATTCTAAAAATGATTGTTAGTGATATCTGCCATCCACTGAGAATTTCAAATTTAGCAGGAACGTCCATGTTTTTATACACATTTCCTTCTATCGTCTGAAAGTTAGACAAGGGTAGAATTAAAATTATGATTATATTAATGACAAAAAATAATCTGAGGCTTAGAGTTTAAACTACAGTTATATGATCCCATAAAACAAAATTTTCTAAAGCCTACAAATTTATGCTAAATTTGTACATTGTATAATGGGCCAGTGTGAATTGGGCCAGTGTGAATTCACTGATCCAGGAAACTATGAGAAAGATAACGATATATTATAAAAGAAATGATAACATGATAATTCAACATTAATCACATTGCAGTAATTCCCTAAAAAATTAATACATCTGTAGTTACAGACTGGAACTTCACAGAAAGTACGTATTTTGGGCTGGGCATGGTTACTTGCTGAGAATGTCCTGCCATGCAAAGTATGGAGGGTCTCTGCATTCGTAGAATTTGCTGTCTAGGGAAGTCCTCAGGTGGACATAAACTGCAATTTAAAAGAATGAAGAACAAGCAGGAGTCTGTGGGTTAGAGACAAGCAAGTTTAAAAGTTTTCCAGTTTGCTAGTTTCTCGGAGCCATGTGTATTTGTTTGCATGCCTATTATGGATCACTAAGTGCTCATGTTTCAATGAATCCTCTTGGGTTGCAGGGCTGACTTCCCAATTTTCATAACATGAAGTCCACTTTATTCTTCACTCTGCAACTACCTATCATGAGGCCAATTTTCTGAAAATATTTATCTGTAACAGAAAAAGAAATTGAAGGTTAATCAAAACAGTCATTTTTTTTTCTCCTACTGTTCTGCTGAAATACTGATGAGAAAGAGAATTAAAAGTACTGGTTGAGAGAGTGGAAATTTCTAGCACTTTTCTAGATTTTACCATATGAACTTTATTTCTTTTGACACTGTTAAGAAAGTATTGGATAGGAGAAAGGGCATTTCTGCTGCAAGGTAAAGGACAGTCTGTCCAACTCTGTGATACACTGGAGATCCTCAAATGAAGTTTAACATCTAATTCCTAACTGAATATGAGACTCTTTGGGGAAAAAAAAAGAGGGTTCAGAAAAACATCAACTAATATTATACAGCCAACTGGTACCAGTGAAACAAAAATCTATGTACTATGTTCCTTCAACAAAACTCTGGTCAAAGGCACAAATAAAGGCTTAGGTGGGCTGAAAAGCAAATCCAACAAATAAACAAAATCTTCATGTTTACTTAAAAGATTACATTATAGTCCTGACCAAGAAGGTGATATATTATCAGGTGAGACACAGGTGTCATTTGTGTGACTTCCAGCAATGCGATCACACTTGCACAGGTAGTGGTCAGTGCTGGGTTGATGACGGAGTCCTTTACACACTTCTCTATGTTCAACACGCAGTTTCTTCTATAACGGCTGTAATTCTGAGTACACAGAGTGCTATTCAAGGGACAAGCGAACTGTGAGTGGATATGTGCTCTCTTCTAAAATGATGTCTGGCTTTTTTTAACCTTTACCATTTTCAAGTGTTAAGGAGCACACCAGCGTTTACAAAACTAGAGAAATAAGTTAAATGCCCTAACACTCTTCTAAACACTCCTAGTCTGAAACTTCATATACATCAAGGATTCCTCCCATTGCCCTTTCCTGAATGACAGTACAAATCCTTCAAGGTTTTCAGGATCAACATGTGATACCGCTTTGAAAATCAAAAGCTTAAAGCCGGTCAGACTTTACAAAAACACTTGATTTTAAGGCAGAAGCATACAAGTTCAAAGTAGACGTTTCTTAACAAGTAACAATAATTTGTCATTCATGTGTGTATTCCATATTTTGTTTTTTGGTAGATATAAACTGTTATGTGTACATTTAATTCTACTAAAAGTTAACATTATTCGGTAAAAAATACAACTAATAAATAATCAGCACCTACAAGGCATTCTGATTCTTCTCTTTTTCTGATGCCCTACAGCCCATACATCAAGTCCTAGCTCTCCTACCTTCCAGTGAGTCTCTCACCCATTTATTTCTCCGCAATTTCAAAGGTGCCGCTGCTCAGGTCTAAGCTATTGTCACCAACCAAGAAACCTGGGTAATGTCACTGCCATCTTTCATCTTCCTCCATCCTCACACAGGAACGAGATGGATGATTTAATAGAGAAAAACACATTGTGACCCTTCCTCAGAGTATTTAACTCCCCGCATACCTAGAATAAATATAAACTGTTACATAATATGCACCTCTTTGCATGTGCAGCAAAGCTGCCACAATCATCTAATTTGTTGTATTGCAAAGTAATGCCTTCAGAAATATTGTAGGTTAGAGGACCATCTCACATTAAGAAATCTGCCCTCTTTGCTCAAGAACTTTATTCATTAGTATAACATTTTAATTGGAAATTTAAAATGGCAATACTTCAAGAATTTTGTTTCTGAATGAAATAATACTTTGCACTTCTTGGACTGATGATATGCAACATACTTGAACTGAAAGAAAAGAGTATTTGGATATTTAAAATTGTATTTATTAATGCACTTACCTGTTCGTAGAATAAAAGCCTTCATAAAAGCAAGAGCCATGTCTGAGTTCTAGCGGCTGAAAAATTGCTGCATGCACAAGGGACACGCAGTAACCACTGAATTCATGAGTGTGTGGACCCACTATGTGTGACATCCAAGCACTAGGATTTTTATTTTTAAGAACAGAATAACTAATCATTATTAACATAACAAAGGATAATCAAGGGAAAAATAGTCTATTAATACTCACTTTAAGTACAAATTGATTAAATTCAGTCAAAAACCAGGGTGACTGAATGAGTTTTAAAACAAGATCCACTTCTTTAAATGACTCCCCTTACACTTAAGGATACACATAAACTGAAAGGAAAGGACTGGAAGAAGATATCCCATGCAAATGTTAGCTACAATAAGCCAGAAATAATTATACTTATATCATACTAGATTGACTTTAGGTTAAAGACTGTCCCAAGAGATAAGAAGAGCAAATATTATTACTAAATTCTTTATTTTGTTAAATACCCTGAGAAAATAAATATTGATAGCTAATATAGTACTGGTATTTTTATGTCACTTTTTTCTTTTACAAAGCAAAACAAAATTTTAAAATTCTATTAGATAAATATGTGTTGCCGTCACTCATAGTGTGTAGATGTAAAAAAGAAAAGGCCCAAAATGCCCCATAATGTTCCCAAAGTCATAGGGCCAAGAAGTAGTGGAATCATCAGTCTTTAAACCCAGACAGTCTAGAAGGAGAAGCTCCAGTCTGAAGCTTTTGGCTACTGCAGCAGTTTCCAACACAATGTACTGGGGATCTGAGTACATAAGAGAGAGGAAAAATACAACACTCTGATACACAGAATAATATTTTCACTGATAATTTGGACCAGTGAGCTTTCTTAAAGATTCATATGCTGTTACTGAAAAGTTACCTGAAGAAGTTTTTTAAATGAATACCTTAGTTTGTCTTTGTTTTTTTTTTTTTTTTTTTTTTTGGTTTTTCTCCGGTACCGGGAACCGAACTCATGACCTTGCACTTGCCAGGCAGGCGCTTTTGCCGCTGAGCTAAATCCCCAGCCCCTTAGTTTGTCTTATGTTGGCAATTCTTTCAGGAATTATCATTTGTTAAGATAACACCTCATCATAGTCAAAAATCCATACTCTTCACTGACATACGTAGATATATTTTATTTCATAAAACTTAGAATTTCCTCTTTTTACACTTATGTTTATTTAGCCTCTTCACTAATTATGGGTATAAATTAATATGAAACCATTTTTTCTCACAACATACTAAATACAAGCTTTCTTGTCAGATGTACATATTTAAATATCAAATTATGCATTTTTAGTTTTTTTTCAACAGTACTATGTACCTCTTTATCCCTAATACTAATAATGCTGATAATGCCAACGTTATAGAATAGGCTAAAAAAGATATTTCTGATTTTATTGTGAAATTTATATACTGTAGCAGGCTTACACAAAATCAGTACATTAAATATAGCAGTAAGATCAATTCCATCAATGTCACTGAAGTGTCAGTAGTGATTTTTAAACAGATTTTCTAAGTAAATATAACATACACTTATGTATATGATATATATTAATAGAATTTTTCTCAGAAAGACATTTGAAAAATATTGGTTCATAGTTTGAGTGCCTGGCCCACAACTAATATGATAGAATATATATAGATCACTGAATTGCCTGTCCCGAATGATAATACACGCTGCATGTATCTACTTCACAGGTTATAGAGGCCTTTGGAGAAATTTATTGTCAGCTTTTCTATGAAGGACTCCTCTGGGCTACTGCATTCTTTTCAGTAAAATAAATCAAGATACCAATCAGCTGTGCAACTCTTAGGTGATAATATTACCTGTCTGTAAAGAGGGTCTTCTGAAATGTTCCTTCATTTTTTTTAATGCCACGGATCAATTCCCCTTCATTTAATCGCAGCTCTAAAGTGAACTGTTTTGGCTCTTTAAGTAAAAATGTTAATGGGATTAATTTTTTGTCTGAATTTTTAAGCCTAAATCTAAGATTTCATCCATTTGTTTCTTATCCTTGACCAGTGAGCAGTCAGCCTGACATCCTGTGGTGAGAAGGTCAAAAGCACCAAAGGGAATTTCTTGGAAATATCTGTCTACCATTAATGGGAGAGCAACTTTGTTTTTGCCAATAAATAGAATCAATTCTCCACCTTGTCTCCTACCGGTGTGGATGGAGCCGCTGCATCCATTTGGTCCATCAGCGGCTTATCTCACAGGAGTACTGGACTGAATGCTTTTGTTAAAAGAAAATAAGAACTGAAACCACAGCTGGGACTTTAACAATCTGAACTTTCAAAGTCTGAAGTCTAGCACTAAGTAGAACTCATGAGGAGACTCTGTATTAAAATATTTCTTACTGACTTATTGTTATTTGGTTTATTCTGGGTGTTGTGGATGTTGAACTATTCCCTCATGTAGGGTGAATCAAACCTCACTGAGCAATGTTTCTTTCAAAATCCATGGCATGCATTTACTTTATATTGAGTAACTTTGTTATATAAAGTTAATGCTTGTTCAAAGGGGAAATAAAGAAAAAAATCATCTCTGCTTTCTTTTTTTGTTTGTTTTTCGGTACCAGGAATCGAACTCACAACTTCATGCTTGCCAGGCAGACACCATGCCAGTGAGCTGTATCCCTGGCTCTGCTTTGTTTTGTACTTTGAGGATATCATGCTGTCAAAATTAATAGAAACCAAAACGAGTTTTTCCAATGTGACTTCTTTTGAAATAAAAACAAACAGAATTAAGCCTTTTCACTCAGCTCTTTACAAATATCTGAAAAGATCTGACCCAGAGAACTCTCACCAGTATTTCCAAATACAGCAGTCTAACAAGAAAAAAATAAATCTAGTCAGAATAGATTGGCCAAATACGGGAGTTTATTGAAAATCTCCAGAAGGACAGGCACCAGGACTGGGCACCGGTGGAAATCTGTATAATGTTGCTTTGCCAATGCTTATTTTTATGCCATATGGTGGATGTTTTTTGTTTTTTCTCTCTTGCCTTGGTTTATTCTTTTTCTTTTCTAAACCAATTTCAACTTTCTTATGATTTCCCTTAAAATCACCTGGGTTTTTTTTTTTAGCATCTAAGAATCATGATAAAAGTTCAGTTGTGTGTAATTCATTCTACATCCTATTTTATAATTTCCAAAGAAAAGAGAATCTAGGGGTCTAAGTTAAAGCAGTGGGCCCTCCAGGGAGATAAAAAAAACAAAACACATGCCTTTGTAAGTTGTCACCAGCCGGCCCACTTGCTGGAGCTACCGTGCACTCTCTGGGTATAAAAGGGTACTCAGGAGAATTCTCACCCAAACAGACAGAATCATTACTCCATCAAGTACTGGGCAATATGTTCCAGGAGAGATGAGGTATAAAATTTGAACCCATCCAATATGAATCTTACAAGTGTAAAACAGATTTAATAAATATATAGTTCACATTAAAACTGCAACATACAACAGTATTTGTGAGTACTTTGTCAGTATTTCATTTCATAATAAAGGACATTTAGTTGTGAATACAAAAATTACCTTTTTTTGAAAACAAGAAAATAATGTTAGAACTTTTATTACACTTATAAGATTGCATCTTCTACAGTAATTTAAATATTTTGGATAAAAAACTTTGGCATGACTGGATTTCTTCACAATTTCTAGTGCATTGCTTTACCAAGAGATAACATGTCTACCAAAATTTAATCAATGTTGATATATATACCTACCTGAAAGTACTGTCAGTGAATATAACATGAAAAGGAATCAATTTACCTTAAATTGATCAAATACCCTTAACAAGAACATATCTTAAAATAATTATAGGAAACCTATTAAATGTTATTTGAAGTTTACAAACAAAATGTATTCCTTAAAATCCTTCACAAGCATCAAAAGCTTGATTTTTATCTTTTTGTAACCAAAAAAAAAGGGATAAAGTCTCTAGATTTAGACCGTACATGAAATTATAAATACACTGGCTGCTCCAGTGAAGCACGACTGTTCCTAGTCTTTGAGACTCAAGAAGTCACTCCCTTGTGTTCCTAGGACACATGAATGTAATCAGAATGAGGACAATTAATACCTTCAAGATTCCCTTAGTGACTCTACCACAGTTACTTCATTCTCACTCTCAGTGCATGCTTATATGCTGTGTTAAAGATCTTTAAGAGCAGTTGCATTCTGAGTAAGGTAGACCTGCAAAGTCTTAGGAAAAAAAAAATCATGGCTCAGTTTTATAGCTGTATGATATTCAAATTAAATCCAAGAATAGTGTGTGGTAAAATGTGAGTGAGCCGAAAGCATATGTCCCATTTAGGCAATTTGTTACAGTGGTCATTGTCTTGTACACTTGAAGTATGGTGTCATACTTTAGTCCATGATGCCATATCAAAATACCTGAAGGTGGGTAATTTTTGTCTTTCTGTTTGTTTGTTTTGTTTTTGAGACAGGGTCTCTTTAGGTAGACCAGGCTGGCGTGGAACAAAGGATAGTCCTGGGCCTGCCTCCCTAGGACAGGCCAGTACCACCAGGACACAGAGCCAAGACTGGGTGATTTATGAACAACAGAAATTTACTTTCTCACAGATCAAAGGCCAGCTCAGTTGTGTCACATGGGGAAACTGGAAGGGTGAACCCACCAAACCCTACAAGAAGTTCCTCCATAGAGGCCAGGTACACTCAGGAGGGGGAGCCGTCTTGACCTAACTGATTCCTAAAGGCCCCACCCCTGAATATGTACCACATTGGCAACACCAAACTTTTGGAAAGGATATATTCAAAGAGTAGAAAGCACGGGGTAGGACAAATCATAAGTAAAATTTCTATTCTCAAAAAAACATAACTTGTAGGATGATATTTTATAGTATTCATCGAATACACAGCTCTATGCTTCTAGTGTGTTGATAAGAAGTAGTGTGACTGACCTCCCTTTGTGAGAGACCGTATGTGTGATGACTGCACATGTCTGAAGGGAGTGCCACAGTATAGAGAGTGGCCCACATTAAAATCAGCTTCTTCCCTACTGTGGTTAATGGATAGTGGGCCAAATAGCTGCCTGCCTTTCCAAGGAAAGATACATTTTGTGATTTGCTTTCCTGAGTGTTTAAAAAATATCCGGTATCCCAAGTGTTCTTTCCTTCTGAGGGAAAAGAGAAAAGAAAGAAGGGAAAAAATATGTATATATATGTATAAATAGGATAGCTAACACAGTTGTACTACTGACTTTTCTTGCTCTATTGAAAGGAACAGTTAATGTTTAAGTGTTTGATCAATCTTACATGTCTATATTTGTTTATCTGGTATCCAAATTGAAGATATCAATATGCAATACAACAACCATTGTTAATTTCCTATCACCTTGTTTGAGATTCTGCATTGCTTGTAGTGTTTTGGTGTTATTTTCTAAATGTATGTGGGTTTGTTAAAATATTTTCATTCTTTTACCTTTAAAATCAAAAAAATATCTAGTAATGTGAGAAACTACTTTGAAGATAACAATATGCAAGATATTAACCATTGTTAACTTCCTATCATCTTGTTTTGAAATTCTATTCATTTTTATTGTTTCTTATTGTCTTTAGAATAAAAAGTTAAGATAAAGTAATATACACAATACAGTTCTATTTTTTACTATTATCTAGTACATTTCTTTCAGACTTCTTCTCCTACATGATTATCAGTCTTTTAAACTTCTACCAAATAGTTAGGTGATAAACATAATGCCATGAATTTTCATTTCTCCAATGTTTGTCCATTTAATTAAAAATACCTTTTGCCATTTGGAGGATTTTCAGCTTCAGTATATTATCTCATTAAAAGATCTGCCGCTGTGTTTCATTGTAGTTCACTCATTATTTTAGTCGTGAAAATATTTTATTTCTTCATTGAATTTGAGAGACACTTTGGCAGGGTACATCAGTCTTGGTTGGAAACTGTTCTGTCTCAGGGCTTTCACTCCAAGCTCTTCTAGATTGGATGGTTTGTGCTGAGAAGTCTGCTGTGATTCTGATGGGCTTTCCTTTATAGGTAATCTGTTTCTTTTCTCTAGCAGCTTTTAAGATTCTGTTCTTTTGCTGGAGATCTGGGAACTTGACTATTATATGTCTGGGTGTAGTTTTATTTTGGTTGTGGTTGTTTGGAGTTCTAAATGCCTCATTAACCTGTATATCAGGTTCTGTTTCCATGCTTGGGAAATTTTCTGCTATGATTTGTGCAAATAATCTTTTAATGTCAGTCGTGTTGCTTCCTGCTATTTCATTGACTCCTATAATTCATACATTATTCCTCTTTGCTTCATCTTGCAGCTGTTGAATTGACTTTTCCTGGATCCTTGCTGTTTTTACAAGATCTGTTCTTTTACGGTCACTAGTTGCCATGCTGTCTTCAAGGTCTGAGATTCTATCTTCAGCTTCGTTCAAGCGGTTTTGGTAGCTTTCAGTGGCAGCTTTGTTTTCCTGGATGTCTCTTAGAATCTGGTTCATGTGTTCTAAGTCCTTTTTATATTTTTCATTGAACGCTTCTGACTCTTGTCTTTGTTCTTCTATTTTCTTGTAGATTTCTTCTTCAGACTTTTTGAGCATTTCCTTCATTATTCTTGTCATTTCACTTTTTTCCTGAGATTATTTCTGATCTCATCTCTTCTATGGTCTTATGGAGTTGTTTCTTTACCTCCATTGCAATCATTTCAGGTATTTCAGGCATGTGATTACCAAGTTCTCCCATGTTGCTGTCTCCTGGACTTGTTCTGATTGGGGTGAAGTTCTGGGATTGCGTTTTAGTCTTTCATTTTGACATGTTTGCTATTGGTTGCAGAAAGCTCAGTTTCCCTCTTCAGTAGCTGCACAGCCAAGACTACTAGTGTTCCTATTTTTCCTGTTGTTCAGGTTTGCCTCTGGGTGACCTCTGAATAGTGCTACTTAGTCTTGGGTTTTCCAGCAGTTTTTGAGTTGCATCTAGTTATCCCAGTTCTCAGATGCAGGCACTTGTGTCAGTTGATGGCCGACCTTCTGATCCAGCGTCCCCTTGCAGTTCAGTGCACGTGCACGACCTGACTTAGGTTGCACTGGTGCAACAATCCCAGTCCAGTGGACCTCTGTCTCCAGGCGGTTTAGGGTACAGGCATGATTCGGACACAAACTGCAGGGTCTACAGTTTGTGAATCACCTAAATCTATGTCTCCACTCAGTTCAGGACTCATACAGGAACCAGATTCAGCCCAGATGGGTAACAGTCACAGACTTCCCCAGCCTTTGACTCTGGGCAAAGAGTCATCTGGGCAAAGGCAAAGCACAGACTCGAATCCACAGGCCCTGCAGCTCCAGGAGTACTTGCTCTCTTGGCGCAGGGCGTGGGGGGCTCAGAGAGCCTGCTCGCCCAGCCCCCAGCCGGAGAAGTCCCCTGGGCCTCTCAGTCCGGATCTCCTCTCTGCTGCCACAGCGACTCAGTCTGTAATGTCCGCGGGGTCCTTGTTCAAGTGTTCTGCCTTCAGGGATTAGATGGGAAGTACCTGGCTCTCTCCACACGTTTCAGCTGGGAATCGTGGTGGTGTGGATAGAGCACAGACTCAAACCCACAAGCCCTGCAGCTCCCTGAGTACTTGCTGTCTCGGCGCAGGGCACTCGGGGCTGGGATCACTCATTATTTTAGATCTAATGTTTAGAATGAGCATACATCTGAAATGTATTATAATTAACATCAAATGAATATTTCATTGTATTTTTCATTGTGTAGCAAATTCTATTAAAATAATTTATTGAATAATTAATTTCAGTTCCACAGCTTTGAAACACAAGTTTTGGTATGTCAAATATTCATGCGTATATATATGTGTGTGTGTGTATATATATATATATATACAATCTATATGCAGATCTAATTTGCTTATCAGTCATTGTTTATTTCTAAATTACACAACATATTAATCTTTGTAGTTGGATAGTGCAATTTCATATTTACAGTATCATGTGTCTAGAGTTTTATTAACTATTTTCCAAAAATTTTACTACCATGTGAGATACAGAAATAATTTGCCTATGTAAAATATTGAAATATTAATCAAGAACTTTAGCTGGAAAATTGTATCTTTTTTCATTCGAGCCTTTTGCTATAGTCCTCAGTGACAGCTTGTAATTATTTGTATGTAAGTTATTTCTTTCTATGTGCTTAATAGTTTTCTTATTACAGATCATTTATTTTACTATATTTTAATTGGTTATTACTATGAGAAAAGATATTAGTCATTTGTTTATGACATGGTATTATATAGTTCAATGCTTAAATGTATCAGTTATTGAAATTTATTTCATTAAAAATTTCAAGTTATCTCTACTTTCACATATTTGCAATGGTAATAAAATGTCACAATTTAATAAAAATATTTTATTGGAAATTTACAAGCTTCTTTCTTGTTTTATCCTACTTCAGACACCACATCAGACACCACAAACATCACAATCATCAGGCTTTTTTGTGAACGTAAAGAGATAAATTTTGATTGAAATACTACTATTATGAGAGTGCAGCTATCATTTTTACATCAGCAAATTAAATATCTCTTCTTGACCAGTCATTGGAGTTAGAGTTCCAGCATCAGTTTCGGAATTTTTATTACTTGCTTCTTCCAATAGCCCATTTACATCAAAAATGTTTTTAAAGCAAGTGAGGAGGAGCTGTGTGGAAGCCGCATCAGTCAGTGGAGGATGGGTGCAGTCTGTGAGGATGAGAAGATTACAATCTGCGGAGTGTAATGAGAATGCGGTCGGCTGTGTTCATACCAATTCTCATTACAATCTTTGTCACTGCAATGGATTCACGGTGTATCATTTTCCATCCTTGTTATATTCTTTGTCAGAAAAATGAGACATCATTCATGCCATCTGCCTTTCTTTCTCACAGCCCTCCCCTACACTTTATTGTATTTTTCACAGATTGCATTAGAGGAATAAATTGAATAGCTCTTACAAAGTCCATGGAAGACTCTTGATAAATCTCAGCACAAAGTCCCAAATCATGAATCCATAGGCCATATAATGGAATTGTGAAACAAAATAAGATAATTTGCAGATAAATATGATGTTGTGAAATTAAAGAATATGCAAATGTACTCCTTGTGTAAGTCACATAAATAAGTAAAATTTCTATGAGATATTGTAGTAGCTTGGAAGAGGAGTACTGTGAATATAATTAACAAACTATTCAGTTCTTCTCCTCTTTCAACACTACCTCCTTTCCCCATGGGTCAAACAGTTAAGATGATAAAGAAATATGAATATTTGTTTTCTTTGTTTCTCCTTTTTCATGTTGTCCTGTTTAAAGAGTTTGTATTTTTAAAAGAGTTTTAGAGTCACAGCAAAATTGAGCAGCAGGTACAAAGAACTGCCATATATACCAAACACTAACACAATTACAAACTCTTCCCATAGCAACATGCCCCATCAGTGTATCTGATGCATTGGAGAGCCACAACACCCCGAAGTCTGTGAGTTCCACTGGGGTTACATGGATTCCATGCTATGGGCTGGGACAAGTGAAGGACATGTACTAATCATGATATTATAGTGCAGATTACTTTTACTTATTGAGAAATCTTCTGTGACCTACTCATTTACGTAACTGCTAAATCTTCCATGAACTACTGATCTTTTATTGTCTTCACATGTTTGCCTTTGCCAAAATGTCATATACTTTGAATCATAGAGTATGTAGCTCATTGGGGCTGGTTTCTTTTTCCTAGTTATAGGCATGTGGTTTTCCTTTTTGTTGTCTCATGTCTTGATAGCTCATTGTTTTCCAGCACTGAATGATATCCTGTCACCTAGATGTGCCAGTGTATTCATCTACTGAAGGACATCTTAGTTCTTTCCAAGTTCCAGCAATCAAGAATACAGTTGCCATATATACTGTGTACACATATGTTTTCATCTCCTCTGAATAAATACCAAGGAGTGTGCTACGAGTATCATTAATTTGTAAGAAAACACCAGACTGTCTTCCAAAGGGACTGTATATCATTTGCATTCCCATGAGCAACGAATCAAGTTCCCACTGCACCAAATCCTCACCAGCACTTAATGCTGTCAGTCCTCTGGATTTTGTCCACTCACACAGGTAGGTAAATGTGTTTTCTTTTAATTTGTGCTTCCCTAATAAAATCCAGATGCAGCCTGCCTTCATATATTTGTTTTCAATCTGTGTACATTCCATTGTCTATTAAGATGTTTAAGCCATTTTGTTTTTCCTTTCCTTGTTGAGTTTTAGTCAGATTTTTGTTTATTTAACAGTTATTTATCAGATTTGTGCTTTGCAAATATTTTCTTCCTCTCTGCAGTTTCTTATCACATTCTCTTGACACTGCCTTCACAGAAAAGAGATTTAAATTTTAATGAAGTTCAGCTTCCCAATTATGTTTGTCATGTGATATGCCTTTAGTGCTAGTTCTAAGAAGTCAGTGTCATACCTAATGCCATCTAGACTTTCTCTTTGTCTCTTTCTCTGTCTCTTTCCTTTCCTTCATCAAAGACTTAAAGCTGATAATAGTGAGTCATTGTAGAACAGAAGAAACTACTTTGACTGTCTATGATCTCCAGCTGAGCCTGAGAATTAAGCATAAAAGAGATTAACAGAAGAACACAAATTTTTATATTTGCTTAGGATCCCCCACTAGGAAATGAAGGCCAGAATAACTAGAAAAATCCTAAATTCTTCTTGGGTTGAACAAAGAGGAAATTTTGGAAAAGTAAAATAGTAGCAGGCAAGTAAAGGAAGATAAGAATTATTTTAATAAATTCTCTTTTGGATATAATTCTCTAGGTCCCAAGTTTCCATCTTGGGGCTGGGGATTTTGCTCAGCGGCACAGTGCCTGCCTGGCAAGCACAAGGTTGTGAGTTTGATTCCCTGTACCGGAAAAAAAAAATCTAGTTTCCGAGTTTATACAAATATTTAATTTCTCCAGATATAAGGAGGGAAACTTTCGTATAGGAATTTCATCTCCTATCTCTAAGGGAAAGAGGAATGGATCAGAATGACTTTTTAACTTGCTGCTTTTCAAAATTCTTAAAAAGCCACAGCGGTATCTTTTAGGGTGGCATATTCTGAATTTCTTCAGAATCCCTCAGTTACCTCTGAAATTTTGATATATCAGACAATAACTCATATGAAATCAAGCTTCTATCTGAAATTTTTAACAAAAAATATTCAACTAAAATGTTCAATACTCTCTTAGTTCCATTCTCTTCTAAAGTCTCCTTTTGAAACATTTCTCCTACGAAAATTTGCATCATAAGAAAAGTTTCATTCTTGCACATTAACCTACATAACTGTACTTTATCTACTCTCTTCCCAACTTTCTAAAATACAATATATTTTTCTAGTGTCACCATAACGTACAATTCCTCTTTTAAACTTAGTGTTGCAACCCAGTGGAATATTGCATGATTTTGCATATGTGAGGAGTCTCAAAGAGTTGACATGTTAGAAACAGGGAGTGGAACGGTAACTACCAGAGCTGCCCATGTCTCCAGTCTCCGCTCTCCCCAGCCTCTGGTAATCACCATTCAATTCTCTGTTTTTATGGATTCACCTTTTTAAAATTTCATGTACATGTGAGATTACATATCATTTACCTTTTTGTTTCAGGTTTATTTCACTTACTCTAATGTACTCCATGTTCATCTACGTTATTCCAAACGATGAGATTTCCTTCTTTTTAAGACAATAGAAGCCTATTACATATACTAGCCATATTTTTAAAAATTCGTTAATCCATTAATGAACACTTAAGCAAGTCCCATACTTGTCTACTATGAATAATAATACAATGAACATGGAACTGGGGAAATCTACTTGACATACTGATTTCCTTCCCTTTGCATATACACCCAGTAGTAGGATTGCTGTATCATACAGTAGTTCCATTTTTAATTTGAAGAAACTTCATACTATTTTACCTATTGCTGTACTAATTAACATCCTCATCAAGTACATGTAAGGATTCTCCTTTCTCCATACCCTTTTGGATACTTATTATCTACCATCTTTTTGATAAGGGATTTATAATAAAAAATGTAAGGATCTGAAACAACTCAACAGTAAAATATAAATTATGGACAAAATATCTGAATAACCATTTTACAAAACAAGATATGTGAATGGCAAAAAAGCATATAAAAATATTTAAAACACTAATTATTAGAGAACTGCCAACCAAAACAATAAGATATCACCTTACACACATTATAATGCATATTATGAAAAGCAATGACATCATCAATATCTATATCTATTATATAGATATCTGTTATCAATTATATAGTCAATCCTTTATAAACCCTCATGAGCACCTCCCAACTAAAAATATTTACTAACATCCCTGTCCAAAACACCTATCACATTCAGAACTATTTCCTTATGTTAAACACAAGGTTTTCAAATGTTACAATATAGTAGGTCCACTTGTAATCTTTACTGCTGGAAGACTAGAAATCCAGTTTCTGTTTTGAACAATGCAGACATTATGAAAAACCTTTAATAATACTAATTTGCAATGACAGGACTAAGTAAATCATTTTGATTGTGACAATTACTTACATTTAAACATTCTAAGAGACAGTTGTAACCATTGCATTTGCTAGCCATGTGTAACTATTTAACCTATATAACTATTTAACCATTTGTATTTTTCCTCCTCCCAAATTTAATCATTCTGTTGAGACACTAATGAACTAGAAGCTAGGTACTGACAGAATATAGATATAGATATAGATATAAATATAGATATTGATGATATAGATATAGATACAGATACAAGTACAGATACAGATACAAATAGATATCTTTCTCATTGCTGGGATATAATACTCAACACCCCTAATTTAAAGGAAGAAAGGTTTATTTCAGCTCATAATTTGTAAAGTGTTCCATCTATAGTTGGCTGATTCCAAGACAAGTTGGCATGGGAGAGGGGCATGGAAGGCAGGAAGCAGGGCAGGAGAGAGGCAGGAAGAGGAATATGTATCATTCCAGGCCACATCTGGGAGCCCACTTCTTCCCACCTGGCTTCCCCTCTCAAATCATACCCTATTCTAAACCCATGGATGATTGACCTGGTCAGTATCACACACCGATGAACCAGCCATGCCCCAAAAGTCTATATGTGAGTGCATGAGGCTTTGGGAGGACAACTAGATGTAAACCATAACAATGTTCTTGGTCAAATAAATTTATTTTTTTTTAAATTTATTTTAAAGATAAAAGAAGGACAACATATTAACAAACAGACAACCATTTACAAAATAGCATTTACCTCAATCAGATCAAAGACATCTAGAGGAACCAACAGGCAACATCATACTAAATGGACAAAACCTGAAAGCTTTTATTTTAAAATCAGGAACAAGACAAGGATGTCTGCTGTCACCACTCCTATTCAACATAGTTCTAGAAGCATTAGCCAGAGCAACTAGATAAGAGAGAAAAATAAAAGGAATAAGGATAGGAAAGGAAGAAGTAAAATTATCACTATTTGCAGGTGACATGGTACTTTACATGGAAGACCCCAAAAACTCCACAAGAAGACTCCTTGAATTAACTGACAAATTCAGCAGTGTAGCTGGATGCAAAGTCAACACCCAAAAATCAATAGCATTCCTATATACAGACAACAAGCAGACTGAAAGAGAAATTAAGGAAACCATACCTTTTACAACAACATCCAAGAAATTGAAATATTTAGGAATCAATCTAACAGAAGAAGTAAAAGATCTATTCAATGAAAACTACAGTACTCTGATAAAAGAGATTGAAGAGGATTTCCATGAATGGAAAAATATTCCTTGCTCATGGATAGGAAGAACCAACATTGTGAAAATGGCCATACTACCAAAATTGATGTACAGATTCAATGCAATTCCCATTAAACTACCATCAGCATATTTCACAGATCTAGAGAAAACATGCCTTAAATTCATCTGGAACCAGAAGACACCCAGAATAGCAAAAGCAATCCTGGGCAACAAAGACAAGTCAGGTGGAATCACAATCCCTGACCTGAAATTACACTACAAAGCTACTGTCATAAAAGCAACATGGTACTGACTAGAAAACAGACCGGAAGATCAATGGAACAGACTGGAAGACACAGCCACAACCACAAACACACTCAGCCACTTAATCTTTGATAAAGGGGTCAAACAAACTCACTGGAAGAACGATAGCCTCTTTAATAAATGGTGCTGGAAAAATTGGCTTGCCACCTGCCAAAGACTGAAAATAGACCCAAGTCTATCACCATGCACCAAACTCAAGTCAAAATGGTCACAGATCTCAATATTAAAACAGACACACCAAATCTATTGGAAGAGAAAGTAGGTAAAAATCTTGAAGACACAGGGGTAGGCAGAGAGTTCATTAGCAAAAACCAAATTGCATGTGAAATACTTCAAAGAATCAACTGGGATTTCACCTACTGAAAAGTTTCTGCACATCTAAAGGTCAAATAAATTTAAATGTATTGCTTTTGGAGGCTTTAGAATGAGTATTATAACGTAATATGCCTTGACTGAGTGCAGTTGTCCTACATTTATTTGGACTATTAATCTAGTTTTCAATCTGTATATATGATAACTAACTTTACAGGGTCTTATAAAACAGATAAATGAATCTGAAGGGTGAAGGGAGGGGGAGAAAAGAAGAGAATTGAAATGTGCTATGTACATTCCAATCCCCTAGAGTGAATATAATTGTTATGTACTGCAGACATGTACTAATAAAAGTTGAAAGAAATGTTACACTCAAAGTAGTCTTATAGAAAAGAAACCCATTTATTTTTTTAATTCAGTATTTCCTCAAATTATCAAGGAGAGTTGTTTTCCACAAAATCTCTTGTCAGTCCACAAATTAAAACTTTGAAGCACATTTTGAAAAAAGCTGAACTGCCAAACAGTTCTTCTGATATTTAAATAGGAAATTGAAGTTGTTATTAAAGGAAATAAAACACATAAACCAAACGATCATTATAGTTTGCATTCTCCTTGTTATCAAGAGGTGATGGGCACCCTTGGCCGTGAGGTCTCGGAGGAAATGCCCAACTCAAAGAGGTCTGCACAAGGCAATTAACTTTCAAGTCAGGCTCAGCTGGAAACATCCACTAAAGGTAGGTCAGGCTGCAGCGCGTTCCAAACAATTGGGTAAACTGAATAAAATTCCTGCATGAAAATGACCTGCGTTGCTTAAGCCTGAATGAAGAAACTTCATAGCTCTTAAAATCAAAACAAATTTGTTAAAATAAAAGTGAAAAGTCTCTGTTGACAATTTTCTTTTAAAATCCTGTTGTTGCCGAGGAGTTCATCCATCACTTTATTCTCCGTAAATGCATGTATCAGACTGAAGGCTTTCTCCTGCACTGCAAACGGCTTTGAAGGAAGTTACTGCATTTAAGGAAAATTACTGGTTTCTATTGCATCCGTGTGCCTGAGGACAAGTACAACCTCTTATCCTAGAAATAGGTCCAATAAAAGGCTTAAATTATGTTTTGTGTTTATTGCATATTAATAAATGAAGTCTGCTAAACGTCTTCTATTAGCAATAATTACATAACATGAACATCCGCAAAAACATTTTACATAGTTTTTAAGTATACATTGGAACAAGGGAAAATCAGCTCTGGAACAAAGGATAAAAGGATGGGGAAAGGCTGTAGGGAAATAGAAAGGCCCAGAGCCCACCTTCACGCTGTATGTGGGAGACGCATCTCAAAATAACAGTGCTCTGCGGGGTTGGATGAAAGGGCGTGAGACAGAGAGGAAGGTGAGAGGGGTCAGGCTTGACTTCAACTTGGGATAGACAAGGGAGAAAGGAAACAGAGGTACTTGTCTCACTTTTAGCTTCAAACCTACTGTAAGCATTTCTTTTGAGAACCTGTAAATACTTCAATATGAAATATATATGTATAAATTTAAAACCATAATTCCCTGTCAAATGTTGATATAAAATACTATAATGAGAATTAAACCATCTGCAGAGAATAAAAATGTCACATTTTAAAACGTAGGTGTTTCTAAGTTGAAAGAAGAAAATTTGTAGGTTTAAATGCTACTTTAGAAAATGAAGTCCTAAAATGAGTCCAGATCTACAAGATAGATAAAACGAGATATGTAAAATGAGGGAGAAAAGAAAATGTATGCTAGAAATTGATCTCATTATAGGATCAGAAATTACAGAATAGGAGTAAAATAGAAAATACCAAAAAGACACATGGAATGTGAGGGGAACTTAGTAAAATATATAAAACCTTAGCAAAATTAAGGAAAGGAAAAGGCACACAAAAGTTGAAGGAAGAAATATAACTACATATATAAAAGAATAAGATGAAAACATGTAAAATAACCTTAGCTTATTAAAAATGTAAAGCACTAGGGTTCAGCATTTATAAGCAGTGCATATTGTTACAAACCTGTAAGAAGCTTTATTAGCAGTCACTTCATGAGAAATAACAGCTGGGCAGTCGCATGGGGAGAATGGTAAGGAAAGATTGTCTTTCAGCTCAGGACTTCGCAGAACCAGAAGCAATAACACACCGCCTTCTACCATCTCAATCAGTGATGGCAAAATTCTTAGAGATCGAAGGCCCAAACCAACCAAAAACTCACTTATTTATCGCAAAGTACAACATGGCAATAAAACCTGGATACTAGCTTTCTGTTTAGGAAAAACAACTAAGACATTAAGAGACGAACACAATGACAGGCCACTGCAGCACACACACCACAGCTTCTCCACCACTAAGTGAGGCACAGAAAGTGCTGTGGCCACCCTGAAATCATTTCCTAATCATTCCTAAAGCTGAAGGAGTTGTTGTCATGGTAATTGATTAATATGCTTTTTGTGGTAGACAAGTTTTTGCACACAATAAAGAGTCAAATAAAAAGGGAATCGATTTAATACAAGACACAAAATTTATAGGATTATTTTATTATTGCCACCCAAAGAGGCAAATGTAGAAGAGTGCAAGTGCTCTGTCCATGTCCTGGAGACCCAAAGAATCCAGCTGAAGGCCTAGGGCCCACAGCAATGTCCTCCATGAGCCCAGCTGGAGGCCTAAAGCCCACGACAATGTCTCATGCAAGTCTGTATCAAGGATCTGCTCTGGGCAGGCCCGAGGTCAGTGGTGGAAGCCAGAGAGTCTGTGCCAGTGAGATGAAGGATCTGTGCAGGCAGGCTGAGGGATCTGCCCTGGAATCAGGAAGTGAAGGTAAGGACCAGAGTTCCCTGAAAAGAATCACAACCAACCTCAGGGACTGTGGAGACCTGAGCTCCTCCAGTGACAACAGCTGAGTTTATATTAGGATAGTCAGCATGACAAGCTTCTCCAGGAGAATGAACAGCACATCTTCCCCTCCAGCTCTGTTTTTATGCTGCTGGCAACAACCCTCACTTCGGCCTTCCACACCCAGCACCACGCTGATTCAGTTCAGCTAGGTGTTACAGGTTGCCAGTTAGTTAATCCACCACACAAGTCATCAGAACTTTTAAAATCAGGTTTTAAAAATAGGTTATGAAATATTGCATCTCAGACCCCACAGATTTGTATTGTGCACTATAGACATCAACAAAAATTCACATTAGGCTCAACATAAAGGATAATTTTCTTTCACAATATTTCTCAAATAGTATGTATGTGTCAAACACATTTATGAACTTAACATATGTAAATTATTTATATTATATATTATATTATTGACTATTGATTATTAATTATCAATTATATTATGTACTATATAGTATATAATATAATACATACTATATATTATATATTATACAATGAACATTATACATTATATATTATATCTTGTATTTGTGTTATATATCATATATCCTATATTCATTATATTATATATTATATATTTATCCTATATGTCATATCTCATATATTATATATTATAATCACCACAGCAACGCTCTGATTATTAAGCTATTCCTAAGGATAATATTCTACTCATGGTCATATATAAGGGAGTAAATTACTTTCAACCCATTTCTATGTTGTGTACTTTCCACAAAATAAGTACTTAAATGTTACATTATAATTCTCCCTAGAATAGAGAGGGATATTTTCCACATAAGTATCATCTCATGGATCTATGCAATGTGTAGTTGCCCATGCATGACCACTTTTGAAAGATTTACTAAACATAATTAAAATGAATACTGGAGATAATTTAAACCAAATAGCTACTTGTATTTCTTCATTGCATTAATGCAGTAATTTAAATTTTTATTCATAGTTACAATATGAAACAATTACCTAAACTTTTGAACTGAGGAAAAAAAAATGGACATATGTCCTTTAAAAGAAATAGCTATCCAGAAGATATCCTAGGAAGTATATTAAGTTTTTCCTCTTGCTTTGACTCATACTAAATTATTAACTAGACATAGTTAAATTACTTATTCATTTAGAGTTTTTTCCTATAAATACATTAATTTCTGTCTTAAACATATAACCTAACTTGGCAATCTTTTCTTATAAATTTCCTAGCCTTCAGGAGATACTTCTCAGGCAGTTGTAACGTCTTACTTGTTTTCACAATTATTAACAGTTTGAATGATATGGTAGACATGTTTCATTTGACATGTGCATGAGAATTATGATTTTTTTCTTTTGAAAATTGTATTTTGACAAATCTGAAATTTACCAAAGACTGTGTGTCTCCACCTAAGGTTATATCTCCATTTAGCTCTCAACATATTTGGGGGAGTTTTTGAATTTAAAATCTGAAGAGAAGCAAAGATATTTAAAGAACAGTTTCTTATCATTAAATAACATGACATTTTGGTATGACACATAAAATCTGAGATAATTTGGAACTATGGAAACATAGCATTCAAACTCTCACTGAGGAGAAGCACGGCTGCCCCAGCCCTCCACCACCACATTCCATTGACTCTGCTTTCCTCAGCCTCCTCCCATTCCAGGCACCAATCGGGACAACAGATAGTACACGCTCCTTTGGTCAGGAATACTCCAACAGGCAACTGTGGTTCAGGGACTTAGCAGTGACTTAAAGTTTGCTTGGAAAACACCACAGTGAAGTAAATGCAAAGGAAGTGAAATTACCTCATGCATACTAACAGATCATAGTGCAATGAGATTGGAAATCAATGACAAAAGAAATCACAAAAACTCCATAAACACATGGAAATGAACTAACACTCTCCTGAACAACCAATGGATCACAGATGAAATCAAAGTAGAAATTAAAAAATATTTACAATCAAACAAAAATGTAGATACCACTTACAGGAACCTGTGTGACGCAATGAAAGCAGTCCTCAGAAGGAAAGTTAGAGCAGTGAATTCTCACATCAGGAAAACAGAACAAGCACAAATAAAAAAATCTTATGCTGCACCTCAAGCTTCTCGAAAAAGAAGAGCAAGTCAAACCCAAAGCCCAAAGAAGACAGGAAATTGTAAAGCTCATGGCAAAAATTAACACAATGGAGACTGAAAAACAATACAAAGAATAAATGAATCAAGAGTGGGTTCTTTGAAAGCACAAATAAAATAGAAAAACTGCTAGCCAACCTTATCAAAAAATGGAAAGAAAAATCTGAAATACATGCAATAAGGAATGAAAGGGGTGAAATCACTACATACCATGTGGAAATTCAGAAGATCATCAATACCTACTTTGAAAATCTTCACTCTCATTGGATGGAAAACACAGAAGAAATGGACAGATTTCTAGATACATTTGAATTATGAAAGCTTAATGAAGAAGATATAAAAATCCTAAATAAGTTGATTTCAGCAAGTGAAATTGAGAATGCAATAAAAAAATTGCCAATGAAGAAAAGTCCAGGTCCTGATGGAGTCACAGCTGAATTCTACAAGAAATTTAGGGAAGATTTAACACCAATTCTTCTCAAACTCTTTAAGGAAATTCAAAGGGAAGAAATTCTCCCCAACTCATTCTTGGATGACTAACCTGACACCAAAACCAGAGAAAGACCCAACCAAAAAAGAACTACAGGCCAATCTCCCTCATGAATATAGATGCAAAAATTCTCAGTGAAATACTAGCAAACAGAATACAACAAGTCAAGAAGATTATGCATCATGACCAAGTAGGATTCATCTGAAGAATACTAGGATGCTTCAGTATATGCAAATCAATTAATGTAATACATCATGTTAATAGAGCCAAAGACAAAAATCACATGATCACCTCCATTGATGCAGAAAAAGACTTTGATAAACTCCAACACTCAGTCATGATAAAAACCCTACAGAAAATAGGCATAGATGGCCTCTGCCTCAATCTGATCAAAGCCATCTATGACAAACCAACAGATAACATCATACTAAATGGTCAAAAATTGAAAGCATTCACTTTAAAATCAGGAAGAAAACAAGGATGTCCACTGTCACTTTTTCTGTTCAATATAGTTCTGGAAATATTAGCTAGAGAATTACACAAGAGAGAAAGAGAAAAGGAATAAGGATAGGAAAGGAGGAAGTGAAATTATCATTATGCACAGATGACATGATACTCTACATAGAAGACCCCCAGAACTCCACCAAAAGACTTATAGATTTAATAATCAAATTCAGTAGAGTAGCTGGATACAAAGTTTACAACAAACACACTGAGAGAAAAATGAGCGAAACCATACCTTTCACAATAGCATCTAAAAAAGATGAAATATTTGGAATCAATCCAACAAAGAAGTGAAGACTTATGCAGAGAAAATTATAGTACTCTGAAAAAAGAGATCAAAGAGGATATCAGAAAATGGAAAGATATTCCTTGCCCATGGATAGGAAGAACTAACATTGTGAAAATGGCCATATTCCCAAATTGTTGAATAGATTCAATGCAATCCCAATTAAAATACCATTAGTATACCACACAGGTCTAGAGAAAACATTCCTAAAATTCATCTGGAACCAGAAGTGGCCTAGAATAGTAAAAGCCATCCTGCGAAACAAAGGAAAGGCAGGAGGCATCACAATCCCTGACTTCAAATTATACTACAAAGCTACTGTGATAAAATCAGAATGGTACTGGAAACAAAACCGACCGGAAGATCAATGGAACAGATTAGAAGATGTAGACACAGCTACAAAAACATTCAGCTACCTTATCTTTGACAAAGGGGCTAAACATGTTCACTGGAAGAAAGATAGCCTCTTTAATAAATGGTGGGGCTTTCCACATGCCAAAGACTAAAACCAGACCTCTGTCTTTCACCATGCACTAAATTAAAATCAGAATGGATAGATCTAAATATTAAAACAGAAACACTAAATCTATTGGAAGAGAAAGTATGTAAAAATCTTGAAGATACTGGGGTAGGCAGAGATTTCATGAACAAAAACCAACCTGAGGAGAAATACTTCAAAGAATCAACAACTAGGATCTCATCTTATTGAAAAGTTTTTGCACATCAAAAGAAATCACCGACAGAGTAAAAAGAAAACTCACAAGTTGCTAATAAATTTTAGCCGATTGCCCCTTAGACAAAGGACTTCTATCTAGAGCACATAAAGAATTTTTTAAAAATCAGGCCCCCAAAATTCAAAGACTCAATCCAAAAATGGGCATTTGAGATGAATACACAGTTCTTAGATGAAGAAATATTAATGGAGAATAAATACATGAAAAAATGTTCAACATCATTAGTCATTTGAGAAATGCAAATTAAAACAACACCAAGATTTCATCTGACCCCAGAAAGAATGGCTATCATCAAGAAATCAACCAATAACAAATGCTGGAGAGGCTATAGGGAGAAAGGAACCCTACTCCACTATTGGTGGGAGTGTAGACTGGTGAAACCACTTTGGAAATCAGTTTGGAGATTCCTCACAAAACTATGATTAGAAGTCCCACTTAACCCATCTATTCCCCTCTGCTTATTTTCCCAGAAGAATTAAAGACATCATACCACAACAATATATGTGCACCCATGTTTATAGCAGCACAATTTGTTATAGCTAAATCTTGGAAACAACCCAAATGCCCATCCACTGAGGAATGGATAAAAAAAAAATGTATTTTTTTGTACAATGGAGTATTACTCAGCTAATAAAAAAGATAAATTCGAGGCTTTTGTAGGCAAATGAATGCAACTAAAGACCACATGCACAAGTGAAATAAATCAGACTCACATGTGTAAATATTGTATTGTCTCCCTGGTGTAGGAACCTGAAAGAACAAGTAAAACTCAAAACGTACAATAGATGATAAGAAAGGGAAAGAAATTGTTCAAAGGAAGGAGTGACTTGGATGAGGAAAAGAAGAAAAAAGAAAGAAGGAAGGCAATCTATATATATATGTAAGAATAACTGGGATAACTGTACTGCTAATGTCTGATGGTATATTGAAAGGAACAGTTAATGCTTAAAAGTTTTTATATTTTGAGTAATTTTCCATGGTTATATCTGGTAATCTGAGCAACTGATTTAAAGACAACAATATGCAATGGAACTACCATGGTGAATTCCCACCATCTTGTCTAGTGAAACTTTGTATCATCTCTAATGTTTAATTTAGTAATTATTTTTTAATCTTTTTAATTGTTTGAACAATCTTCCATTCTTACATCTGTTAATCTGAGCAACATAGTTGAAGATAACAATATGTAATATGACAAATACTGTTAATTTGTATCATTTTGCTTTGAAATCCTGCATCAATTTTAATGTTCATGCTTTGTTGTTGTTGTTTTTTTTTTGTCTGTGATGTTGGTGTGTTGCTATTGTTCTTTTTTTTACTACTCTCTTTAAAATAAAAAAGAAAACACCACAGTGAAAGACTTCCTACATTTCATCTTCTCTCCTCCTACTGTCTTTTACACATCAGACCTGATACAGGCTCACGTCCATCTGTCTTTCACAGCATTCTCTGAGTGAGTCTTCTGCACATCCACTCCTGACTTGACCCTGTCTCTTGGAGTATCCAAACTGGCAAAAGTAATGAACACTGCCTTAAATGTAAATATTTTAGACCATCATCAAAAAAATAAAGTGTTCACTTATTAAAAAATTAAATACTAGTGAATTATATTGATGACATGATTACCACCTTCATGTATAGTATTAATTCTCACAGTGATCTTACTAGTGATCTTCCATTTAGAGATATGAAAACCATTGTAGGAAAAGTTATGTTCTTGACAGAAAAGAAATGGCAAGTTCAAAAGAAAAATGAAGACAGGCAATTTATAGATGTGTTGGCAGGACAGAGAAAAACCAAAAAATGATGCTGAAGGACCTGAAGCTGTGGACTACAGAAAGTCTCACCACCTACAGCAGTATGAAATTCCCATGGCAGAGGTGGGGAGTAGCAGAGGGATCCAGACACCCTGAGAACTTTAACTGATGGGAAGAAGGAGAAAATTATCATGGGACAGGCACTTCAGGCTTATGAAAAGGTATACAGGTCTATTATGGAGAAAATCGGGAAATACTGTCTCTCTCTCTCCCTCCCTCCCTTCTTCTCTGCCTCTACCTCCATCTCTGTCTCTGTCTCTGCCTCTGCCTCTCTCCCTGTCTCTCTCCCTCTCCCTTTTTCTCTCCTGTCTTTTGTTGATTCTTGTCTTTAGCTGATCCCAACCACAAGCTAAATGGCCAGGAAGGCCCTCTGTGCATGCAGTACAGGCTGTGTTGGTGAAACACACAGTAGGTATACAATTGATCTGAGTGGTGACAAACAACACATTAAGCAGAGGAAGGTAATTAAAAGTCACACTACCAAATATTTTATCAAAAACATTGGAAACTGAGCTTAAATTTTCTGACTTTAAAGGCTTTGTTACTACCACTATATAATCATGCCTTCTTTAAAGGGAGTTAATGTTATAATAGGGTCCCATTAAATATTTCTGAAGAAAAGAGGCTATTATTAAAAAAGACAAAATGATAATTTTACACTGGCTTAATCTGGTCCAGGTTAATGCAGCTCTGATTTCATGAATAATTTCTCCGCTGGACGTTTGCCGACCGTTGAGTGAAGAGCTCTTTTCTGATGGGAAAAGAGAGGCTCTGGCATGGTGCTATCAAGCTATGAAACTGGCCGCTAGATCTGAACGTTCACATCCCTCCAAAATTCATGTTGAGCCGCAGTGTCCACTTTGATAATATTAAGAGATACGGTGAGAGGAGATGAATGGAAGTAGTAGTCTTTTTAAAAGGCTTCAGGCAGCGGCCTTGCCCTCCTCGTCATGCAAAGACCCGACCAGAGACGCTTTGAGCAGCGCAAGCACCTTTGCTTGGCACTCTGACCTTGGACTTCCCAGCCTCCACAAGGAGAGTAGTACCTAGTTGCCATTTATGAACTACCCAGTATAAGGCACACTGTTCTAGCAGCTGGACTGGACTAAGTAGCTATTTTCTCATGCATTTAATGAAGGAACTAAATACTCTCTTCTTATTACCTTTTCAGGTACTCCACATTCAACAACCATTCCACAATTTAAGCAAAGTAAAATAATAGTGTGAAATAATCGGTTTTCTCTTTAAATGGAATACCAGAAAGAAAAATGGTGACATAGACAAAGAATTAGAAAGAGTAAGTCAAGTCACAGACAGGAAGAACAGTGCAGAAAATGTTAACATCTCTGGAACCTTCAATCACTGAAAATATATGGGGCCCACAAGATTATTCTTAACTGGAAATGATGTAACCTAACAGGTCAGTTAGCAAGGGGGCTACTATCACACTAACATGGTCATTTCCATTTGCTTTCAGTTCTCAGAGGAAAAAGTGATAGGAAGCCAAAGTATAAATTGATTTCACAATGAAATTAAGATTCTTCCTGTACATATTTTTTATTCTCCTAACTTACCCAGTTGAAAATTCTCTTAGAAAATACTCTATCCAAAATATTTTTAGTATAAAGTGTTTGGTAAAAGGGAAATCTATATCCTATCAAAAATGCAGAGCATAGACATTTTTCCAAATAGGGCTTATCCCCTAGAGTAAAATCTGCATTATTATTTTTTAAATCAACAAGGCAAATTGTATAAAAATAAGTACACTGGAAGCAAGAAAGCTATAACTTCACTTCTGGGACAGGAGCATAATTATAGCAAGGAGCCCTGCAGAGACTGCATGGTAACATTTTTAAAAAATAAAATAGAGCCAAAAGACTAAAATGTACTTTTAAGCTGCCAGTCTAGAAATAGTCCCACATGTCCCTTTTAGTTACTTTTCAAGCACCCACACACAGTTCTGGCAAAAGGAGTCATAGTGGTTTGAATTCCATGAGTACTTAGGACATAGGTCTTGTCAATGCTTAGAGAGATGCTGACATTCCTGGATACACTCTGCATTGCACACACATGTTTCTGAAGGGACTTGGTCATCACCTGACAGAAAGGAAGTTGGAATGTGGATCCTGGTGTTTGATATTCCAGGTGTTTAATGGGCTGATGTGGCTTAGGGTTCCGGCTAATAGCTGGAAAGATCAACAGGAGAACCTGAGGAGTAAGACAGAGACCGGAGGAGATGAACTGTACATGTCAACGGAAATAGCTACAATGCTGTGGAGGACCAGAGTTACACAAATTTGTGTTAAAATCCTGACCTTGACATCCAGCGAAACTGTCAGCAGAAATCAGGGCGTTAGGGTTAACAGTGAAAGTGCGGCAGGAAGGCCCTAGAAACCAAGATAGCTAGGGCCGCCGCGTGAATCTGAGTGTCATCACTGCCTCGTGGCAGGATGAGAAAGCTTCCCTGGAGACTCTGAAGTCCTGGGGTGGCTAAAGAGTACGCACAAAGACTTGTACCTGCACTCCATCCCACCGGGGAGGGAACAACCATGAGCAGTAAGAAAGCGCCAAGAACAGGTTCTAAAACATTACCCTGACATCATCATTGATAAAATTGCAGAAACTAAAGACATTGAGAAAGTGACAAATTATGTAAGAAATTATGAAATAGAAGCAGGAAGAGGATGACTCCAAAACACAAAGTCCAAAGTCTTAATTCCTTCTCATCCCTTCATCTGCCATGCATGTCTTCCACAGGATGAATATTATCTTACTAAAACAGGTGAACATCTCCCTTCCACATGCACAGCCACTCATGCTATTCTAACAGATAACTGTCTCCTTTTATCTGTTTGCCATTCCTTAGCTTAGTCCACCACTGCTACAAAAATAATTTTTGCTGAGAAAAAAAATGAAGAATACTTCATGAAGTTATAGATTTCTTATAGCTCCTAGTACACACTATGCAAATATAAATATACAGGTAACTGAGATGTCATTCCTTAATTAATAGAGCAAACACTAGATTTTTCTAGATTCTTTGTTTAGCATATAGATCATTCGAACTCTAAAATAATGGACATATTTCCCATCTCCATTTTCCTTCCTCATAGGTATGTTTTTAGAACTAATGAGATAACATTTACAATCCTAGGGAGTAGATGGCTTTTTTTCTTGAGACATTAGTGTGCAATTTAGTGCTTCTGAAGAACCAATTTACTGAATGGCACCCTAGTGGTATAAGAAATATTTCAAGGACTATTCCATTTCAAGAGTGAAAAATTGGTGGATTCTGCATAGCAGAGCTTGATAATACTTGTAGTTTAAACAGTTTTATGAGATTAAAAAAACCCTTAAAACTAATCAGTGTATTTTCCATCATTTATTATTATTCTATAATTTATTTATTCATTTGTTGTTTTATAATTATGTTTCAGGTTTAATTTCTTCTTCTAAAGACAATTTTTCACTCTGTTCATAGTTTCTCCTTATCCTCTTAAACTTTTCCAAATACTTTCTTTTATAATTAATATTACTTATGAAAATGTCAATATTTGTTTTATATTTAACCCTTTCTTAATGTTTTAAGATCTTCTTCATTTTACACTTCTTGCAGATGCTTACCATTAATGTAAAGTGAAAGCACAAGTTTAAATACTAAAATATATCCAGTATGAAAAGAGAATTTTGAAGCACAGAAGCATGACATCTTCACTCTTTCATGGCCGAGACACAATACACAACATCCGCAAATCTGGCTCACAGTTCAGGTCACAGTCAGCCAGCTCCAAGGAAGAAAGCCTAGAGAAAAAGCTTCTCAAGTCAGGGTGGCCAGGAAGGAGGGTACAGGCAGAAGACGGAGAGGGAGGCACAACCTTGCAGGACACTCCAGGGACATCTCCACCCACCCCGCTCACCTCCTAACAGCACATTTAGTAGTGAATCTATCAGTGGACTAATCCATAGATGGGCATAGGAACCCCCGGATGCAATCACCTCTCAAAATCCCCACCTAAGAGCATGTCAGACTTTGGGGAGACAGCCTGATTCTGATCATAACAATCCTGTACTATAACTGATAGTTTGTGAAAATGAGAAAGAGTAGAAGTATAATGACAGACTTCCCTTTGTCTGGGCCGTGGGTGCCCTGGAACATTTAGTGTTAATATCATGATTGTTTCATTTACTACCAATGTCCTTAAAGTTACATTTGATTGAAAAATTATTTGCGTATAAATGTCATCCAGTTTTAAAACTCAGTTTTGACAAGCAAAAAGTAGAAAAGAAAAAGTACTCATTTTCATGAAATGAATACTTGCAGTCCATAAACATACTGAGCTAGCCAACTGCGTAACAAAGGAACAGACTGAATGAAATGGTATGATTCTGACATTATTTTTACAATTAAGATGTATTGTAAAAGTTATTAGATGAAATGCTGTTAGCTATTACACAAAATCTGGAAGAAAGAAGAAAAATAATTTTCTTTGAAAACTAGAAAATACAAAAATGAAATGCTTACAGCATATCTAAGAGAAATCATTGATAATACCAATATATTCACAAATATGGAGATGATAAAATACTTGAATAGTAGATTAAAATTTGATAAATTCTGAATATTTAGAAAGTCAAAATTTGGGAGTGAAATACTAAAATTAGACGCACCTCTGCAGGTCTACCAGCAGCTCAGTGTATGGGTGGTGTTTGTGCTTTCTCCTCTAAACTAGTTTTACTACTTAATCAGTTAACTCTCCATGGGAGAAATAAAATTGGAGAATCCAAGTTACAGATAAAGAAGACACTATTCAATTTCTGTAAGGCTACAATAATGCCTTAGTCTTCCTGTGGGCATTGTGAATGCCTTCAAAAGGAGGTTTTTCAAAAGTGCTGAGTAAATGCATAGGTGAATGCCTAATGCCACCATTTCCACCTGTAAACCTAGTAACTTTCTTTGAAGTCCCCCACTGATCCCCTAAAATCACAAGATCCTCTTTGCATATGTTTCCCAGCTTAAATTGTGATAATATGTATGCTTCTTAGGTAGAAATTGAACTCCAGTGTACTATTTTTAAAACAAGTCAAATTAATTTTACACACACAAATGCTTCAGTTCTTCTGTGGAGTACACATAATTTCATAATTAAAAAGTAAAATTTACTTTATCTTAGAATAAAATATTGCCATTTAAAGTGTGTCTCAGTTTCTCTGCCTCTTGTATCCTTTCCTCATTTTTATTCTCTGTTTTAGAATTTTTTTGTTATCATTGTTTAATCCTTTGAGGACAGAAAATACATTCATTATATTCACTTATTTATTTATTCATTATTGTAACAAGTTTGACCCAAATTGACTTATAGCATTTTATAAATAAAATACAATTACAACAAGAAATGTATACATACAAAATTATTTTTTAAAAAGCGTAAATATACACAGAAATCAGAGCACCAGCAGCTACGATTTATTGAATCAGGCTGATCTGACATTCAGTTGTGGGCTCTTTCCTCATTGGAAATTTCCTTCCTGTTGTTACACCTTCACCCTGAGGAAAAGAGCCCAGGCAACGTGATACAAGTTAAAGGCCCAGCAGGGCATCCCACAGGAACAAGATCTGTGCTGCCCTTCTGGAACTGGGGCATTTGTCTGAGGGATTACAAAAAGGAAAAAGTGTTTTCTTGTGAATTTCCATTTTCCATTCTACATGAACTTTCAGAGAGTAGTGACCATGTGTACCTGATTTTTTTCAAAAATTAATTTAGGAGGATAAAAAAGACTTTTTTAAGGTTGCTCTACTAAATAAGTGCCTGCTGGTGGTTTCACGGAGTTGACTATATTAAATGAGGGTTTTGGCGGTATACTTTGCAGCTTTTACCTTTCTGACTTGTGCTGGTTTTGTCTCTGTTCTCACGCCCCATGACTGCAAACACTATTGCTGTGATCCATGGTTGTAAAAGGATAGTATATGTTGCCCTCTAGTGATTCACAAGAACACAGGAAAAGTAACATAGACTCCGGTGCTCATCTCTGTATACCGTCTTTTTCATTCCACTGTTTCATTATTTAAGCTCTTTAATAGATAGTTTGTATTTTTTATTTAATTATTACACAAGTATAAAGCAACCTCTAGTCTCCATTCTTTGCAAAAGATAAATTTAAAAATGCAAACAAGTAAAAACAAACCAAGAAAACATAACTAAAACTTTTGAAATGAGAAAGATTTCTTTCTTCAGTCACAGTGACTATATATCTGTTCACTGCTTCTATCCAGAGACATCATTCAGATAAATGCACAACCTATTAAAAAATCACATCTTTTACCTTAGTATATTGTCTGAATACAAGAAGTGATGAGAATAATGTAATACTTTATGGAAATATAGAAATAGCTTACTTTTCTTTCCTGCCAATCCGCATTCCCTTTGCTGGATTAACCCTTCCTATCCATATACCAAAAGTTGAAAATATTTTTGACATTTTTTCTTATCTCTTGTCATGATTTTTTTTAGCAGTGTGTTCTCTTATGTTTTTCTCTTAACTTGAGTTCAAGTAACTATATAGCACTACACTAGGAAGATTCCCTTTAAATCAATTAGATTTCTAAAGAAATACCAAGACTCCCTAACTTACAACATATCACAGTGTTACTTTTCTTTTACTGCTTTTTAAATATTATTCATATATATTTGCAGAACATAATGATCACACTCATTGTAGGGAATCAGTACATGTACACAATGCATTTCATTTATTTCCCCTTCCTTCCACTTTCCCTTTTATTCTGCCAGCATCAGATTCATTCTTTTATTTTTTACAAGTGTTAAATATTGGTAAGCATATTTTGACTACTTAATAGTTAAAATATCTTGTCTATTTTTTTATTTACAAATATTTTCACATTGATTCCTTCAATAAATGGCTTGAGAAATGTTGTTAGCTATTGATGCCTTCCTCCTTATTTAAACCTAAACATTCAGCACTATAAAGTTTGAGAGATTAGAACTAGAGGGCTGGAATTTCAATCAAGAATTGAGTCTAAGGGCTGGGGATATAGCTCAGCAGCACAGTGTCTGCCTTGAAATCACAAGATCCTGAGTTCAATTCCTAGTACCAAAAAAAAAAAAAAAGAATTGAGTCCATACTCATAAGTGTAATAAATAAGTCTTGCATATGTAAACATCATATTGTCTCCATAGTGTAAGAGGATGAAAGACTAAATAAAACCCCAAATATATGAGATATATTGTGAAATAGAAAGAAAATGCTCAAAAGGAAAGAGAAGCTGGAATGGAGGAAAGAAGAAAAGAAGGAAGGAAAAAGGAAAAATAAATAAATATATGTATATATGCATATATATATACGCACAAGATAGTTAAGATAGTTATACTACTAACTGCTATTAGCTCACTGAAAGAAAAGTTTTATGACTGTATCGTTTGACCAGTTTTCCAGTAAAATAGTTTTCACAGTCAGCAAAGTAAAATTTGAGTTTATTTTTTCTGGCCTGTATTCTTGTCCATTTAAATTTTCTTTGGGAATATTATGTGTGTACATCTCGTTGACACCTTCCTCATCTATACCCTTCTTCCTAACACCTGCTTCATCTGCAAGCTGCAAGGGGAAGCCCTTAGGTACCGCAGGAGCTACCACTAGCTCAGCAAGGGGTGGTCACCCAGCTTTGTAAATCAGAAATTTGAAACAAGCCATAGGGTACAGAAATTGTCAGTCAAATGAAGTTTGGTTGTAGAGTGTAAGTAAAATTGAGGCTTGATATTATTTTATGCCAAGCCCAAAATGTAATTTTAAGCGAAATAGGAAGAAAACAACAATAAAAAAATGAACAAAACCATGAACTTTGCTTTAAAAAAATCCAGACTACAGAGGAAGCAGAAAAATAACTTTGTAAAAGGAATGTAAATGAAAACTCCTTAAGCCTGAGAAAAATCAGTGATGGATACAATAGACTCTTGATTACTCCCCAATCTTTGCCTGAAAACAGGACTTTATAAACTTTCTCACTAACATACTAGTCTGATGGTGTCCTTCTCTTGTTACAAACTTCTCTGTGATTCCACTCTCATATCTATGAAATAAAATATTAACTGTTGTAGCATTCAAGGTATTTTCTTATATTGCCTGATCTTATCTGTGTAGCTACATTTTTCTTTGCAAGTACCTCCTGATGTTGATGATCCTCTAGTACCTTTCGCAGAATTTCACAAACTGGTGATACTTTCTCAAGCTTCTCTTTCTCTGGACCATCCTATCACGGTTCAAAATAGTAGTCATTCTTTTTACAAAACTCCCATTCATTATTGAGCTTCCAGGTTAAAAGTCATTTTAACCTTTTAGCTAGTGTCTAAACTTCGTAAAAAGTGAGTCATGTGGACCCTGGTAGATATACTGCTCCTCCACATAGAATCCCACCCTGCGTGTGGCAGCTCTGTATTCTGTTCTGTGAACTAACTGTAATATCCCAGGATTCTGATTTAGGAAGAGCACTAAGTAGGAAGACTGAGACATTCTTCTTCTTTTGCAGTTTTTTGTGTATAATTCTATCACCATAATTAATTTATTATCTTTTCTTTCCTATGTGTACTATATGCATATCTCATTCTTCATGAGAACACAAATGTTTTGAGGGCATACTCCATAAATTTTCATGTTGGAAAACATTTCCCTGAAACTAACAAACTGCATGGCACATTTTACTAAAGAGTATTTGCTATAAATGACTAAATGCTCAGAGGGTGGAAAGAAAAGATTGCAGATTGAGACAAAGCTTTCAGCTCTCAGTAGAAAGACAAAACCTGTAAGGAGTGAAACCTAGAATCCCCTATTTTAAAACAACAGAAACAACATGCATGGTTTGAGGGTGAGTATTTTCCTGGAAACCTGAACGCAGATGGTATGGAGAAGCATAGAACACTACAAACAAACTATATTTACAGAAACTGGTCTGTTGGTTCAGGAGGAAGGCGTGAGAGGCCCCATGTGAACAGCGGCTCCGAGATGCTGACTCAGGGGCTGGGAGTCAGCAGGGGCGGTCAGAATGTTTTTCCTCACCCAGTCCTATGCCCCAAGCCTTATTCCTGCTCCTAGGTAGAGTTCTGGTTGCTCTTTTTCTAATCTACTTCTTCTATTTTCACCAATGTAAGGAATTCATGCAAAAAAAAATTACAAAATGAATGAAGGATCAGGACAAAGAAAGGCAGATGAAGTGAACCTATGGAGGGAAGCATCTTTAAAGACTTGGAGATGACTTCAAAAATTTCAGTGAAACAACTAACTTTGTAAGAGGTCCAAAAGGAAATAGAAAAGCTCAAAGCAGGCATAAGAAAATGAAACAGGGTAGAATATGAGCTGCAGGAAATCAGGAAAAATAGAAAAAAGCAAAGTCACTACAGAAATGCATTTGTTGAAAAAAAAGACGAGAGAACACTGCAAAAACAGTAAGTGATAGAGGATCAACCTAGAAACATATAGCAAAAAGTGTGCGTTAAAAGATGCATTTCTAATAGCAGTGAAAATGCGACCCGCGCCTAAGACTGCAGATGGCAAGAGATACTGGCGATCTGCCCGTGCATGGTTTCTGTAACACATATCTGAGATGATCGAACTATAAGAAGTACTTTGTTCACATTCTTGGAGGTCAGAGGCCGTGATCAGTTGGTCCCAGTTCTGTGGACCTGTGGCTAGGTGGTACCACGACATGGAGGAGCGTGGTGCAGGGCAAAGCTGCTTACCTACTGGCCTGGAAGTGAGCAAACAGGAAGAGAAGGGACCAGGGACTCAGTCCCCTTCATGAGCACCTTCCCAAGGATGCGCAATCTCACACTGGGACACAGCTCTCAAACCCTACACCACCTCCCGATAACGCCAAACCGGGGACTCAGACTCTAATGTGTGGGACGATAGGAGTCATTCCAGTTCAACCCATGGCAACCAACAAAGAAAACAGAGAGGGAGATTGAATCCCTGAATAAAAGCCCAGCAACAACAAAGTAAACTCTCCTGCAATGACAAAAATATCAAATGCAGTTAAGATAAAAACTAAGAGCAGCTCTCAAGGAATGAATATATATATATAAAGCATTGATAAGGATATAGACCACAAAACACTCTGACAGGGGTTTAATAATTATAAACAGAGAAATAATATACCATTGAGAGGTAAACTAGGAAATTTTCATAGGCTATAGCCCAGTATGTCTGTGTTTCAAGCAGTATTCTTATACTGTCTTGCAAGAGCATTTCTGACAGGTCTTTGTGGGCTTTAGGATCTCTGCTACATGAGAATGACTTCATTGTTTGGGTTGCACACAAAAACAAAAGTGTTCACCCTCAACTAAAGTTGACTCTTACTCAGTTCTAATCTTCATATAGATGGCTCTCCATCTCCTACTTCCCTTCAAGGTTCTGGAACGCCAGATTGGGTCTTTGGCCCACAACTTTCCATTTCCAACAAGTATAGTTTTCTATACACCTAAAGGCTCAGGATTACATGGAGGTGATAAACTTGAATTCCAGCAACAGGAATGTATACTGGTCCACCTGATGACAATCAGGTCAAAAACAGTCTGCAAATGTGGCTCAGATCTGTCACTTATTCTAAACTGTTTCCTAAGCATTTGTTGTATGGGATGGATTATGTAAGGGCTAGCAGCAGTGTGTTCTAAGTTAAATACATATTTTTGGCCCAAATAGAGGTCAAAGTATAAGGAAATAGACACGGGAAAAGTAGAAAGTTTGATACTGGATCCTATGAGATGGTATGTGGTCGTGGGGTTCAGGAGAGTTCTTCCTGCTGACATGTATACAGTGATGATGTGACAGCAGAGAAAGGAAGAACAGTAGTCAGGTGGGACAAAAATGTACTGACATGTCCTAAACAACAAAGTCTGTAACCTATTAGGGCAAAGATAAAAAGAGATGAGCATGGTAATGATATAAAAATAAAATGAGGGTAGGGTACATAGCCACAGATCAGGGAAAACATAACATCATGGATGTCTGCAAAAACTACATCATTGTTGAAGGAAAGAGCAGAGGAAGAATGCTAACCCTTCTAGGAAACGGACACTACAAATGAAAAGACATGATGGGCTCAACAGAGAGTTAGGAGCAGAGCTGATGACCTTATTGTTAATTGAATATAGTAGGTGGCAAGCAAGAAAGTGAAGGACTGCTCTCAGATTTCTAGCTGAGTCACTAGCAAAAGTGTTAGTTATAAACATGGAAGAAAGAAAAAGTTTGAATATAGTACAGCTAAGATTCCTGGAACAGATCCAGTGTGGGAGTCTGGTGACTTTAGCCCCCTGTCAGGGGAGAATGATAATTAGAGCAGCTAACATTTAATTAGCCCTTATAAGTGCTGTTCAAATGCTCCTTGTAAAATTATTTAGGTATAGTCATACTTCAGTACTCAACTTCTTTTAAACTCCTTGAATTTGGTACTCACACATATTGACCTAAAATTTTTGTTTGGGTTCTCATAGTTTGTCTGGCACTGGACTCACCAGCTATAGACTGGTGACTCACTCCTACCTTTTCCAACCACTACTCCAACCAATGGTGACCTGAAACACCAGAAGAGTTACTAACTCACCTGTTGCCAAACACTCAATAACAATTTCACTGAAATTGAAACGTAGGCAGTGTGACTACAGCACCAGCATGCTTTGAGACCGAGGCTCCCCCCAATTCCTTAACCAGGGAAAGCAAGTTCTGGGCATGTCACAACAGGTAAATAGACACTACATAAGTAGGCATGTTTTTCCTTTGGATTCTTGCATCTTCTTCTTGAAACTATCAAAGAAATATAAATGGATGATAGGAATGAGTTTATATACATTGTGCTTGGAAATTTAAAGAGACTACACATGCTCAAAATAATGAGAAGAAAATAAACATACAAACACAGGAGAAATAATAATTTGGATAATACTATGATTCCTCCATGAAAATTTCTCAGAAAACCCAATTGTTTTAAAGAATGGAAAAGATGAAATATTTTGGGGACCAGATCATAAATCAAGTGAAAGTGAATGGTGTGCTTTAAAAAAGTCTAATATTTGAATGTAAGTGATGCTTCTCCCAGTCACAGCCTGGCATGACCAGATAGGCTATTTTCTCCATTCCAAGGGGCATGAATAAGGTTCCTTTCTTAGGATTCTTAAAACATATGAGTGAGGATTGAACAATTTTAATATGCAACTACTCATATAACCCTGAAGGAGGCAAAAATCTAATAGTCTAGGATATATGCTACCAGGCTATGAGAATGTATTGCTAGTAAGTCAGTGGGCTTAGCAGAGTATTCAGCATCACACAGACTAACAATAAATGTTATATTTCAATCTTCCAGCTGTGTCAAGGGGATATATGTGTGTGTGCCCCATGTGTCTGTACTTGTCTTTGAATAGAGTAGACCCCACTCTATGCTCTAGGGGTAATTTCCAAGACTCCCTATCAATGCCTAAAACCACAGATGGCATCAAATCTTATATATACTGTGCTTTTAGTACATATCTATTATGAAGTTTAATTTATAAAATAAGTACATTAAGAAATGAGCAATAATAACCACCATAGATCGTAGACATCGCAACATCCAATTTCTTTCTTTCCTTATTCAGTTGAAAACATTCACCTTTTCACTTAAAGAAAGCATTTTAGACCTTCTCCTTTCCATATTCAAATTGCCAGCATCACTAATTTTGCACTTTGGAGTCCTTACTGGTAAAGCAAGAGTTACATGAACACAAGCACTTTGATACTAGGGCACTCTGGCTGCTGACAAGCACTGCATACGCTGCATGAACATGGCAGGCAAAGGAGCAATTCCCATTTTTCCTTTTAATATTTTCAGGCTGTGGTTGATCGGAGATATAACACTACAGTAAAGGAATAAATATTAATGCGGTTATTAAGATAAATTGGAGTTTTTTAACATATATTTTATTTATCATGTTCAGTCTTACAGTTCCTTTGATATTGGATTCTCTTTAAATCATTGACACAAAAATCCAGGGATGAATCAATTGCTGATATAAATAGGAGGCAAATTCAATTTTATTTTCTTTTTTTACCAGATGTATAGAGAAATCGTTGACACATGTTATCATAGTTTCTCATAAAATAAAACTTTATACTGGAGTATAAATGTTATCTCATTCCAACAACAGTAATAATAATAAAGAAAATAGCAACAACAAACAAAACTCAATTAGAATTCTCACCAAGCTCTATTTTTGGCATAGTGCAGTAACCATGTATTTTGGAGCTGCAGAGACCTGAGACATAGCACTGATATAATCGCTAACTGTGGAGCTCTAGCAATTACCTCACTCTCTTGATCTCAGTTTCCTTGAAAGTAAAATGGGAATCATGAAGCCCTGGAACTAATTACAAGCAGGCAATATACAGTATGTCCATAGTAGCTGGCTTTATGACCTCATGTATCAGATGCTTCAATTTCATTGGTTTCACGCACTATCATTATTATGAATACTGTCTTGCATTACTCTTAGTTTACTTCATGGACCTTGTTAGAATCGTCTCAGGTTTACTGGAGGGAAATATTATGCATAGAAAAGTCAAGAATATTTTTAAAAATCTGTCCACCAGAGACCCTGTACATAAGGAATAAACAGCAAATCACCTTGCCCAGTGGCAATGCCAAATCGTAAATTCACAGAGCTGGAAAGTATCTTCAAATATCGTCTAAGATATCCTCTCCTTTCCTCAAGTGATGACACAGAATATAGACTTTATGCAAATACAGATCTTAGACAAACTCCTAGCTGATTTTCACAAAGTGCTACTTCCACGCTTGCTCTTCAGATATTCATTGTAAAGCAGAGAAGAGTGTCAGACAGGAATTGGTTTTTCCTTTAAGTTATAGATTCATCATGCACACATTTTCCAAAGCTTTATTGAATTCCTAGTACATGTCTGCAGATAGATGGAAACAAAGAAGTGTAATTCTCACATTCACCATCTAGTAGCTATAAAACATAGCTAAGCAAAAACAATACATATTAAATAAGATGAATACTACAATACTGAATGCTATAGCCTATGATAAATTTCCTTCTTAATGTTCAAATAACTCTAATTGTTATAAAGAGAAGTGAAATACAGAGTGCAGATTATTTAACTGGCATTATGAATTATTACGGCAAACATATAACAATAAATATTTTTAGAAATGTTTTCTACTTCACTGACATCTTATAGAAGTTGCAAAAGACACTTTAATTTTTGCTCATGTGTTTTCCCCACTGTAAATTTTCATAAGGTTCATATTCATTATGTTCCTTCTCCCATCTATGCTAACATACATGGGACAGAAGCACAGGCTTCCGGGATTTATTTTTATAACAGCTTTATTTTGAATGACTATTATTAGTTTAAAAATACTTCAGTGGAGAAGAAGAGTTATAAATGTACATAGGTACAAAGCTTACATCTTTTTTTTACCCACAAGTTTACTTGCAGTTGTTACTGAATTTCCATTTTCCTTTAAACTTTGAGGGAAAAAAAAACAAAGAAAACTTTGATGATCAGAAAATTAGCACAGTATTTTTTCTAACTAGAAGTTAATTTAAATTAAAATGCTTAGCTCAGGGGCTGGGGATTTAGCTCAGCGGCAAAAGCGCCTGCCTGGCAAGCGCAAGGTCGTGAGTTCGGTTCCCGGTACCAGAGAAAAACCGAAAAAACAAAACAAAAAATAAAAATAAAAATAAAAATAAAATGCTTAGCTCAGAAATGAGGTAGATATATATTATCAACATTTATTGATAATAATAATGTTCATTACCCTTCAAAATTGGATATACTATGTGAAAGGTTAAGAAAATATTTTATGTAAGAAAAGCAGCAATAGATTATAAAATATTTCCATTATATATATGTTGACCATATATAAGCATTAAAATGCAAAAGCTTAATAGTCAGTTTAATATTATAATAGTTTTCCATAATTCTAGGGTTATTAGAAATTTTTTGCAATTTTTGGGAAAAATTATTTATTACTTATATCTCCTAATATAACCTTTGCATGATAATGGTACTCTATTTTATGTTTACCTAACCTATTAAAGGTATTTTAGGATCCGGCCACGGTATACATAACAATTAGGTATTTTTAGAATGTATAAAAAATATACATCTCTAAGCGTATGCTGAATACATTTTCTATGAGCTTTTATTTCTTCTTGATGTTGGGAAAACATTTCTGGCACATTGTAATTAGAAGGTTTATAATATTCATTGATTCAAAAGGAAAGTCATTAAAATTTAATGCTTATATCAAGAGCGCATCTATGCGTATGTTCCAAAGTTAATACCCACTGTGCAACAGCTAGGGGGTCACCTCTGCTCCTGGTGACATCTACAGTGCTGACCTGTTGACCTCTTTCTCCTTTGGAAGCTGCCCTTTTGGGAGCCTATAAAATTCTCTACTTGTTTTATCTTCTGCAGGCATTTTCTTCACATTCCCATTGTAGACAATCATCTTGCTATGTCCAGAAATTTTGTCTGTTCCACTTCTTTTTCCTATTACTCTTCCTTCTTGTTTACAAATCTATTCACTCCAGAAAGTCTATTTTTATGTACAGCAACACTAATAAAAGTGCTGCCTGTTCAGAAGGAGAAGTGGTTGGTGTGAGGAAAAAATGCTGGGCAGTTTTATAACTCAGTGTCTTGTGAAGATACAAATATTTGTGTTCAATACACTATGATGTGGTTCAAGTAGTGCTGTGCTTTACAGTACCATTAATTCTGTGTGTATATGCACTCTCACATGGTCTGGTAGATGAAACATATATATATATATATATATAGTCACAGCTGAAATAACATCTGAATGGAGCACTGCAAGATGAATGGCAGTTGGTTAATTTTAAAAGGGAAATAACAATATCCAAAAAAAAATTAAGTACTGTGTGAACGCTCAAAGTTGAGAGAGAGCATAGCCCACTGGTTTTTGATTAACAAGTAGAGATAATAGGCTTTAGAAAGGCTAAAAGATTCCCACATGATTATAGATGAAGAATGAATTTGGAAGCTGGGCATGGGGGCACATGCCTGTAATCTTAGCACTCAGGAGGCTGAGACAGGAGGATCACTGTGAGTTTGAGAATAGCCTAGGCTACACAGTGAATTCAAGGCCAACCTGAACTGCAAAGTGAAGCCCTGCCTCAAAAATAAATAAATAAATAAATAAATAAATAAATAAATAAATAAAATGGAGTTAGGGTCAGAGTTCCTGGTGAAGTAAACATTGGTGAGAAATGAGGCAGGGGCATAAGCTGGCACAGATCAATGCAAGGATCTCTATAAGACGAGGAGGGACCTGGCTTTTATCCAAAGAACAGTGAACACCCATTGCCACTTTTAAATTCAACAGGATGGGGTTCCCATGTACAACACCTGATGGTAGTTAACCCAACTTTTGTCTCCTTCTCTGAGCTCTCTCTCCACCTCGGAATCCCTCTAGAGTAGCGTGAAATATGGCTCTGTTGTCTTTCCTGGGCCTGCAAACCTGTTCTTCTTTGTTTCCCAGCATCCTAGCTCAGGAAGATTAAAATTCTTCATCCAGTTACCAAAATCAGAAAAATAGACACACATCAGCTATTTCCTTTCTCTTAACCTCACCTCCAATAAAATTGTTAAATGCTATTAATTTTGTTTCCCCAAAAGATTTGAAACATGACCACTCTTCTCTCTCAATAGCAATTACCATTAGATAAGACATGAATATTCTTCACACTGGTCATTGCAACAGCCTCTAACTTTATGCATTTATTTATTTATTTATTTATTTAGGTGCCAGGAATTGAACTCAGGACCTTGCATTTGCCAGGCAGGCACTGTGCCCCTGAGCAAGCCTCAATCCCATAGCCTCAAACTTTAGTCCATGTTATTTCCCTTTTCCTGAATTAGTACATCAGTCACATTGCCACAGAATGAAGCTTCAAAGCTGTACATCACAGCCCATTGGGGCCAGGCAGCATTGGACTTCAGCTGCCTCTTGAATTGAGGGTCTGGTTCTAGGTTCTAGGACAACATGAACTTATTGAAATCTCTCTAAAGAAAAATATCTCTCTCTCTCAATCTCTCTCTCTCTCCTTTTCTTCGTCCTTCCTTCCTCCTTCCCTCCTGTATCTACTCTCTTTCTCTTCCATCTGTATATGTGAAATGGAAAAATAGTACCTGCTTCATAAAACTGGTGAAATATATGTGGATATCTTTTCATAAAGCCTGAAACATATCAGGCTGATGTTATCAAGCCCATTTAGAATTCTCCAACCATTTTGCTTTTACAGTCTAAACTGCAAGTGCTCAATCTTGATGCTGGCCTAAGACACACTGAGTGAAGGGGAATTGTCTTAGGCCACATGTCAAATAAATACTATAGTAAATGTATGCAAGTAACAAAATTTCCTTTATTTTTTATATATTTATTATAACATTTCTGTTGTTCGCAATGTTGTACATATATAGCAACATCCTGATAAAAACTATTCGATACATTTTTACATTTCCTCTGCTATAGAGCTGCTCCAAACTCTTTAAATTTATTAAATCACTTTACAAACTATCATAATTCTCACTTTTATCATTAAATAAGAATGCCTCCATATCTACTTAATAACACTATGGCAATAAACATGATCTTCACAGCAGGGGCAGGCAGGTGAAAATATTATTGTCACTAAACACTTTGATTTACTCGCTGGGTTGTAAAAGAGCAAGGAACAGCCTGATACACACAGGTGCTCGCTGGCGCAGGGCACAGGGTAGGGTCCACTCTGCCCCGGGACTCCCAGTGTCACCCCTGCAGTCCACACAGCACCGCAAAAGGGAGTCAGGAAAAATATCGCTAAAAATCGTAATATAATGCCACACATCTACAGGCATATGGGACCTCCTTGTAGCTGTCCAGCACTGCCTGTGACCCCCCAGCAGTGGAGTAAACGTGACTATAAATCCAAAACCTTACATGTGAGGTCCTTCCTGACCTGAAGCCATCACAACACACTCCATCCACAGGGCTGACAGTTCTGCCGTGCTCGTACCTCCCTGCCTTCACGCTCAGCCCTCCGGGCCTGCACTCGGCAATCCTCCTCACCCGCTTCTCCTCCTGGCTCGCTCCCAGTCGTCAGCTCTGATCAAATCAAGCTTCACCATCGCTATGGATTTTGGTATAACTCTCCACCCAAGCGCAGGTAGAGCCGGTACCTCTCTCCGAGGGCCACAGAACCAAGTCCTATTCACGTCAGTGCTGCTCTACATCCTGGACACAAAGGCAGAGTTCCGATGGAAAAGTGCTTTATCAATGTTCACGAAGGAAAAGCAGAAAAGAAGGAAAGGTGTTTACACTGTGTAAAGAAGTAGTTTTTTTTCTCAGCTGCTTATCTGTTAGGACTCCCCACTCCCAATACTTCATTATTATAATAATAAAAGTCCTATATAAAATAATTCTATATAAAATGTGATGTAAAATTTTAATTACTGCATTAGGAATCATATTTAGAAATTCCGTTAAAATGCGCATATCATTTTGAACTATTGTAATCCCCGATCACGTCCTGTTCTTACTCCTCATCCTCACATATAGTCCATCTTTGCCTCTGACTACAGCACCATCACACACAAACCGAGCATAACATTCCCCTCTCTGTCTCTCCCTGCTCCACCAACTTCCCCAAAGAGCTCATTCTCTGAATGTCAGCTCTGTCTGACTGGACTCTTAGAGCGCCCTGTAAATTAATTTCCTTATTACACTGGTTATTCCCTCATCTGTCTGCACCTTAAGCCCCCTGGACAAAAGCATGTCATCTTCTCTGGAGTCTGTAGGAACTCCAGTGTGTGTGTGTGTGTGTGTGTGTGTGTGTGTGTGTGTGTGTGTGTTAGCTGCTAGGCCAGTATTTTCAGGGACAATCAGAGAAGCTTCCAAAAAGAAGCAGAGGCCCCTTTGAGTGACTCTTATCCTGGCTCATGCAGGTTTGTGTGACAGACAAAGCCACCAGAGTATCCTAGGACACCTGGAAGTAAAAGCTGTGTGTAGGCTGACCTTCCTGACTCCCCTGTCCCACCCGTTCAAGTGACTGAACCTTTGCGGTACTAAACTCTCCACTGGGGGAGCTCCGTGCATGATCTTTGACTTCTGCCTGTGTGATGTACATAGAGGTGTACCTTGGACAGAGCGGACTGAAGCATGTGCTTTACAACAACTCCGGCCTTTTCCTCTCTTGTCTTTGTGTGTGTGCCTGTGTGCACTGTGTGTGTTCATGTGTGGTACTGAGCATGAACCAGGGCCCAGTATTGCTTGGTAGACAAGCACTGTACAAGCAAACTGTATTTGCAGCCTTTTCTTTGATTTTCAGACAAGGCCTCACTATGACACACAAGCTGGCCCCAAACTCGTGATCCTCCTGTCTCAGCCTCCCAAACTGTTGAGATTACCAAGATGAGCCAGCTCTTATGGAATTCTCTATTTCTATTTTCTTTATCTAGCTACACATACTCTTCACCCCTTTTTATCTGCTCTCTACCTAAAGAGCTTGATCACATAAACTGAATTAATGGACTTTCTTAGCCTCTGGATTCAGGTTGGATTCAGCTCTGAGAAGTATGGGCAGAAGATCTGGAGGATGGATGAGACTGAAAACAAACTAAAACTTTTTCCCCAGATCCACCCATAGCACATTGTATGGGTTTGTCAGCTTTTCCTTCCAGACCAACGCTCAGGTCAAGGACACACTTCCAGGTGATTCAGCAAGTCCTGGTCATGTGCCTCATTCTGACCCTCGATCCTTGTCTCTGCTTTATCCTGATAGATCATAACTTCTTGCTGGTACTACCTTTGAGAGTACTGTGCTGTCAGATTAATTTTTTCTCCTTTCAAAAACTCATTTATTCAATTCTTATAGTAACACGCTACCTATTTCCACTGAGAATCTGAATGATCATGGTCATATCTCCACAACACTGGGAATACTTAAACTTTTCCCTCCTTACACTTCCTCTACAGACCTTAGGGAAAGTAACTTTGAGAAGAACACCTCCCCACCTAAACCAGGCTCCTCTTGTCTTCCTGGTAGTTACATAGGGCCTGGTTCTTATGTGCAACCAATAGAGTAAGATTAAAAGTTCTGTCTTCCCCTTCTGAATCTGAACCATGGAAATCTCCCACACATGTCATTTCATTCTGTTTTCCCTCTCCATGGACTGTCACAGAGACAAGTCCCAGGGAGATCTGAGTGCACATAAATATTGTAAATGTTAAAACAATACACCTGAGGCTGTTTACTAAACAGAAAAGATGAATTTCTATTTTTTTAAGAGATGATCATATCTTTTTATTAATTAGTATGGAAATTCTATCATATTATTCTTAAATAATGCTGGCCACATGGTTAAGACTCGTACATGATAAACTATGTGTGAACTCAATATGACTGTTGTATTCACCTACCTGTTCATTCATTCCACTGTCTATCAAGTTTCTGTTACATGCTGGGCACTGTTCTGTGAATGTGGAATAAATCAGTGAACAAGAGACCTTATCCTCCTGGAGTTTAGATTCTAATAGGGAAAACAAATGATAAATTAAAGAGAACAGATGCTCTAAAGGTATTATAAAGAGGTAGAAATCATGGAAAACAGGAGTGCCAAGTGACCAGGGGCGATCATTAAAAAAGGAAGAAATGTGAGCATAGTGAATGGTACCTTGAAAGAAATCGCAGTGTGGCTTTCATGTTAAAATTCAGCCAAATTGCCCACACTATCTGAGAACTCAGCTGACTCAAGCACTCGTGGTCTTCATTTCCTCGTGGTAGAAAGATTATAGTTTTGCCTACTGTACACTGTCGATGTAAAGATTGTATGAAATGACAAATTTAAACTACTTAGCATATGCTTTGGAGTACACCATAAGCCCTTGTTTTTTTTAAAAAAAGTAATTATAACTGTTATCAAAGTCTCAGCAGCCAGACTGCTGAATCTGAAAAAGAATCTGAAAAAGTTCTTAAAATAAGGAAAATGAGTAGCTTTGATGAGGTTAAAGGAAATAAAAGAACTTTTTCTTATATTTGCTTAATGGTAACAAAGACTTTACATTTTCCGTGGAGTTCCTAAGCTAATAAAAGCAAATTTCCCTACTGATAATTCTACAGAGGACAGGTTCCACTAGAGCCATTTCCTACTTTAAAAAATCTAACAATTAGAACAAGAAAATAAACACAAAAGACAGTCAATATCAACAGTTTAGTTTACTTATAGGAAAAGCAGCAAATAATGAGTTGCTTCCCAAGGGTATACCTTGGAAATGGGCTTGGTGTACTATAAGAATTAACTTCAAAAGCTCATAAGTTTATCAAATGTCTGGGCTTTTTTGACAGTAATTTAAGGGCATTTATATCAGTTTTCTATTACAGCCATAAAAAGACCACAACATAGTGAATAGAAACAACAAAAGTGTCTTTCTTATGGTCCTGCGGGGCAGAAGTCCGACATGGGACTTACTTTAACAACAGGGCCAGTTACTTTCTGAAGGGCTTAGGGGAGAATCTATTTTTGTGTTTCTTCATTTGTCCACAATTCAATTCTTCGGCTGGGGATTTAGCTCAGTGGCACAGCACCTGCCTGGCAAGAGCGATGTCGTGAGTTCAATTCCCAGTACCAGAAAAAAAAAAAAAAAAAAATTCAATTCAATTCAATTCAATTCAATTCAATTCTTCTTCTTCTTCTTCTTCTTCTTCTTCTTCTTCTTCTTCTTCTTCTTCTTCTTCTTCTGCTGCTGCTGCTGCTGCTGCTGCTGCTGCTGCTGCTGCCGCTGCTGCTGCTGCTGCTTCT
>NW_004955447.1:6112752-6122262 GCF_000276665.1 Chinchilla lanigera | reverse complement strand
CTTCTTCTTCTTCTTCTTCTTCTTCTTCTTCTTCTTCTTCTTCTTCTTCTTCTTCTTCTTCTTCTTCTTCTTCTTCTTCTTCTTCTTCTTCTTCTTTTTTATTTTTTTATTTTTTGTCTTTTTGAGACAAGGTCTTGCTATGCAATTCAGGCTGGCCTTGAGCTCACTTTGTAGCCCAGGCTGGACTCAACTCTCAATGATCCTCCTGCCTCAGCCTCCCAAGTGCTGGGATTACAGGCATGCGCCACCATGCCAGGCTCATAATTCAATTCTTTAACGTGGTAGGGCTGACACCTTTGGCGGATGCCAGCTAAAATCTATTCACGTTCTCCGTCCCATCTTCCAGACTAGGAATAACACATTGAATCTCTTTTTGTCTTCCATTTTGGCAGCTCTGAAAAATTCTTCTGACCAAAACTTCCAACTTTAAATTCCCATTTGTCCTACCTGCATAATCCTTCAGGCTAATCTCTCCATTGTAAAGTCTTTAATATCAATTCCACGCACAAAATTTCCTTTGCCATGTGAACAATATATTCACACAATTTCAAAGATCTTTGGGGCCATTAATCTGCCTATCACAATTTGAATGTTAAATAACTAATGTTTTACCATAGGCTGAATTTTAATACTAATCTGAGAAGTTCATTCAAATAATAAACTACAGTTTTTAGAATGTGTGACTCCAATCATAGCTAGTTCAGTGAAAGGATTCACCTTGAAAGATAAGAAAGGTTCTTATACATTTTCTTCCAAAATTTGAAATTTATCCAGATAAAAATAATGCTATACATTGTTTGCTAAGTTGGATTTCATGTAACATTAGTAAAATAATTACATACTTGTTATATATTTGCTATGCATATTCTACAGACCTAGGTTTTGGTTAGAAGAATTAAGCATAATTATGAATTATAGAAGTTTATTTATAATCAAGATTAACCTACTTTAGAATAATTTGGATCCGTTGTCTAAGAGCATGTTTTACGTTCCATAAAAACTTACCTGGCTACTGTCCACACATGGGATAAACAGTGATTATTAAAATTCTAACAAGCACAGACATGGGGATCAAGGAGAATTGTTCTGTTTTACCCATACTGCCACTGACCTGGTATCTCCCAGTGCTTTTACCCATAAAAGTCATAAACTCTTCTACTTCTAGTTTCCTACTGCTGTAATTCAGCTCTGTAATCACTAGTTAGCTACAGGTGAAATGGAGATATAAACATATTATCAGAAATTGATTCTACCACAAAGATTTGAAAAGAATGCACAAGAAAATAAGCTCATAAATATAATAAATGAGGAAAATTGATTTCATTTGAATTATTTGTAGCACAGTTGCTACCTAGAGACAACTCTGAATCTCACACTTTTCAAAGTCTGCTTAAGTTTACAGTTCGTCTGAACTTGTTTGATGCCTGCTTTTCACCTTTTTTCTGTTATTTTTCCACACAAGCTACTTTATTGATAAATCAAAAGAAAAAGGATCAAATAGCCAAAGCAATAAAGTGTTCACTTCAGAGTTGTAGCCAATCTAATTAATTTTTTATTTGGTTCTCATGTATTAGACACAAATCAATTTGGGATTATGTTTACAGAGTTATAAGAGGAGTGGAGTCCGGGCCCTCAATTTGTTGTCTAGGTGTCCAAATTAGTCAGTTAAATGGCCCTCGGGGATATCATAAAGTGCATAAATAGGCTCTTGTAAGTACCTTTCTGTTTAATTACAGGCCAAACCATCAACACTTCTCTGAGAGAAGGGTAGAGTTCTGAAATCCAGCAGGCAGGCTTTATTTTTTCAGGTGTTTTCTTTGCTCTTTCATTGACATGGTTTAGTTAAAATGTCTTTAGAAATCCATTTTAGCATGTGGAGGTTAGGACCACAAAAATTGACTTGCACTTAATGAAAGGAGTTTCCAGTCAGATAAAAAATGATATTAAGATGAATGGCCTTTACCAGATGAGAATTATCGCTCCGTGGGCTCTGCCTTACCATTCCAGAAAATGAAACCGTATGAAGTAGTGGGAATGGACATTACGTTTCATGAAAATAAAGAACTTACAGAAAATATGTTTTCTGAAATCAAGTTCTCAGAACATTAAAATAAAACAAAGGTGACATTTCTACTGATTTAAATTTGGTGGCACACCTGTGCACACTTCAACATGCACCAGTGTATCTGAAACCATTGATTTGAAAAATGCTGCTCCGACCTCTGGCAGTTTAAGGTACTTGGCACGAATATATCTAACAAAGCTTTGTAATCATCCTTCAATTTTCTACCTATTCAACTGGTCACCAAGTCCCTACAGTTGCACTTCTACTGATACTGACTACCACTGCTCTCCTGGGCTACTGGAATTGGAAGGCTTCCTAACCGCTCAGCTAACTCCAGTCCAGATTAGAGCACTACCTAATGTCCAGTGTCAACATTTCATCTAGTCAGCTGTTCGGGTTATTTTCAGCAACAGAATTCATGCTCTTCTATCAACCTCAATAGTTTTTATAGCTCAGAAACAAAACCACTATCTCAGTGGAGGTTTTTGGAAAGACTCCTTCTTGCTATTCAAGAAAGCAGCTAACGTCACATTGCTGACCTGAAGTGTCAACCGGACTGTAACATCCTCCCGCACCCTCAGTCTTGGCTTAGGAGAACGCCACCGATTTCCAGACAGCACCTCACTGTGCACACCACTGTGTGCCAGAAATTTTCTGAGGGAAAGAAAAAGACACTAAAGATTTGAAATCAGTGCGTTAAATATATGGATATATTTTATGCAACATCCCAGGCTTTTAAAAAAGTCGCTAAACAGAATCTCTACCTCTTCATATAACACAAAATGAATTTCAATAACTTAAGGAGTAATAGTTTTATTGTAAAATCAGTTATGTAGTTTTACTACAGATAAAATCCTTTTCTCTTTGCAAACAAGAACTTTTCTAACCCTGAGAACCCTTGTGGAAGGAAATGAGCTGTCTCTTAATACAAAACCAGATGGATTGGCTGCAGGAAAAAATGACTTCTGAGATTCCTTTAAAGCATTCCGGGATTTTTTTCATCCATTTTTGGGAAGATTGGTTGGGATAGGATAATCTTTATCACTAAGCACAGAATGGCTCTGAAATTCATGTTTCTCTTAGGATGTAGTGTGAAAATTGGATCAGGGTTGAAACTACTGTCTCATGAGAGGATTATTTTCACTGGGGTTTTCCAATTTAATTAGTGCTCAGTAAGGAACCACATGAAATAATTCTAGCATTTCCTTAAAATTCATTCGCTCAGTGTTTCCTAAAGTGTATGATACAGTTTAGTCACTTGACTTCAAAGTGCATTCTAGTTTTAAGTAAGTTTGTGAAGTACTAAGACAAACATTTCTCTATTTTAGTAAACTGGACTTACTAAAGTCTAATATATATATATACACATATATATACAAATAATAAAATTTTATCATACATATATTATGTATATATACATACATATATATATATACATAAAATTCACTCTCGACGTGAAATTCAATGCATTTGGACAAAAAAGTACTGTCACATTACAAAAGTCATGCAATAATCAAATACCATCAAGTGGTGTTGTGATTGTTCTGCAAACCTCCTCTCCCTGATCTGCAGAAACCATAGCTTTGGGCTTCCAGCCCATCACAATCTTGATCTGATTTCTGTCCCTTTTTCACTTTTGGCTTTGTCTAGAATAGGCTGTAAGTGCAAATGTGCCAGATGTTGCCTTTTCTGTCTAATTTCTTTAGCTTAGGAAGGATTTTTCATTGCATACATCTCACTATTTATAATCAATAGTTTGTAACATTCTGTGGTTGAGCAGTATTCATTTGTACATACAATTGATTTATGTAACGGACGGTAGGTGTCTGGGTTGTTTTCAAATGCAAAAACATTTTCCAAAACAACTATGTCATTTTGTATCTCCATCAGGATCTCACTTTAGAATTCTCAGTGGGTCTTTTTCAAAATGGATGCAATGAATCCACATTTTAAAATTAAAAAGTTGCTTCTTCTGCACATGAAAGTATGGGAGACAAAGACTCCTAACCAAATCTGGTATTATTCATCTTATGTAACTACTGTATTATCATTATTATTATTATCAATAAATAGTTATAGAATGAGTGAGTTTACTACCTACTCAAACATGATAGGGGTGTGACAAAAATAGACCTCGTATTACTTTTCTATTGCACTGTAATAAGTAAAGTGAGTGACTTACAATTACACAAAGTTGCATCCCAGAGTGTTCTAGAAGATTGACAAGGGTTTTAGTGAGTTAAAATTCAGTTACTGGCAGGATTATAGTGCTTCTGGAATGCTCTGGGAGTCTGTTTCCATAAATTTTACATTTTCTGGAGGGGGACATGTTTCCTGATTCATGGTCCTGTTCCCCAATTTCACACCTATAAAACTTACAGCTCCCTGACCATTTTTCTATATCGTTATTTCCTTCTTGCAGACCAGGAAACTGAGGTTCAAAGAGGTTACACAGTTATCCCAAGTGTTTGAATTCAAATTGACCCAGGACTGACACCTGAATTTTTCAAATTCAAACCTCAGATAGTCTTCCCTTATTAAAAACTGCTAAGTGCATGTAACTTTTTTTAAACTAAGAGACATGAAATTTATTTTGGTAATTCTTGTTCAAAACACCTTAAAAATATTTTAATAGTCATCAAAGTATTTAGGTAGTATATAATAAGAGTCTCAATCTTTTGAGAAAGGGGAAAATGTATAGTATATACAGTGTTTATATATTTTATATATAATTACAATGTATTGTATCTCAAAATAAATGTCAGTTAGCATTTAAGCAGTGGAAAAGGATGCAGGCCTGCTTTTTGTTCGGTGCATATTCCAAGCCTGATCCTTGACTGTGCCTCCTCATTACTCACCCTAGGTTCACAGGAGCGAAAGAGCTGTAGCCGTAATCCTGGAAGTTCTCTTCCCAATGTTTACACTCATCCGATGAAACAGGAAGCTTATAATTCTGAGGTTTTCCCACAGTATAAACATCAACTGTGGAGATTTTAAACATCTGTTGTTATACACTTGCCATACACTGGAATTCCAAGAAATTAGACAGTTTACTTCAAATTTTATTAAATGAATGAAATAAAGAGTCCAGACTTGTAGCAACAAAGGAAAACTGTCAATGTTTTCTAATAATTTCACGCAAATTTGTGGTTCATAATAGACTGAATCATGGCTCCAAAGGTGTCCAGGTTCTCATGCCTAGAACCCATGAATGTGTTTCTTTATATAGCAAAAAAGATTTTGCCAATGAGATGAAGTTAAAGGCCCTGAGAGAGGAAGAATACCCTGGATCATACAAGTGAGCCCCACTATGCACCACACGCTTACAAGGGGATGACGTTCCCAGCCATGTTTGGAATATAATACGGACTGAATAAAAATAAGTAGAAACACAATAACTGTCAAACCTAGAGTCATTATCTTTACCATCATGTTTATAACAGCTACCTAACTGCATTTAGGAATCATATGTGAAATCTTTTACACACAAATCATTCAAAATTGAAATAGCAAATGTAAAACTACCAATGAGTGTCTCCCTTGTGGCCAACACACTTACAAATTCTGCACTTTCCTCTTTCATTCTAAATATTGATTAATTAATGCTTAACAGGTAAGTGTATATAATTCACAGCAGAGCAGTTTCACTCCTAGATATGTATCCTGGAGAAACTGCGCTATAGCTAAGGAGACATAGGGGAAGACTCAGAGAAGCATTATTTTTAATTATAAAAATTTAGAAACAGCTTTTATGTCCAACAAAAGATTCCCTAACTAATGTGTGGAATGATCATTCAGTGCAATACTATTTGTCACTGAAAATAAATTATCTAGAGTTGCATTAACAGCATGAGTGATTCCAGAACCTATTCCTGGATTAAACAATTTTAAAGACATGCATGTATATGCATACATATGTATTGTATGCGTGAAGCTATATCATATTATTTATACAAACATTTAAATCATAGCATTTGTAGTGTAAGTATCAGGATATATAAGAGGAAATAGAATTGTCAGATAAGTACAGGATGTCAAGAGAAATTGAATACCAGATAAATAAAATTTTTGACATATGTATATCCCATGTACTATTTGAAGTGATTAAAAAGTTAAAGGCTGTTTATCCAAAATTTTAATTTTAGTAGAGATCTCTATCATTATTCACTAAATCCAGCAATTCAACCAAGAAAGGAGGCTTTATAAATGGCTTTAATTGTACTAGTGATATTTTATTACTTAAACTGAGTAACGCATAGATAGGTAGTCACTGCATTTTTCTTTATAGTATTTTCAAAATTTTTAATTTTTAGATCCTGTTAAAATATGAATAGACAAAATTAAACTATTCATGAGAAGAAAATCTTCAGTTGAAGGCTAAACCAAAGGACTAATACCAAAACTAAAGAATCAGGCAGAGCGGCAACAGGTAAAGAAATAAAAAAGCATATAAAATTTTAAAATTATACAGTGTGAGGACAATGAAATGGTACAATGCTCTCTTTTGATATTATTAATATCTGTCATGTGTGTGACACAAATTTCCTTCTAAGTCACTTATCTGATCTAGGATGTATAGTTATACAATTCATCCACAATTCTAAAACTTAGGTCATAAGTGTTTCAAAGAATTTGGTAATTTCAATGATGGGTTAATCAGTTAAAACACATTTGGCCACCAGTAATAATCAGAAAGAATGTAATGTGTAAACCTATCAAACAAGTAGCAAAAAATTAGTCACTACTTTATTACTCTCAGCCTAAAAAAAAGAAAAGAAAAGAAAAGAAGAACGGAAACAAACTGATGATACACTTGTGCTTCTCTCATCAAAATTTGAAATATCAGAATCATGAAAATATATAAAAACAACATGGAAACTCAAATTATTATTCTGGGGGGCCACCACAAGAAAATCTCATTTAAGTGATCCAGAGTAGGAACCAATTACTGCTGTTTTTTAAAAAAATATGAGGTTATTTTAATATATGTCCAGGACTGAGATCCATTATTTTAAAAGTGGAAAAGTCCACACTTAAAGTAGGAGTTACAATAGAACAGCAACCTTTGTCCTGGATGTAACTGCTGGTTCCTTCGAGAACAGATTCAAAAATTACTCAGCTCCCTCGGCTGTGTACAAGTACCAGCACACAGGTATTGTAGAGGTCAAATCCCTGCACACAGGCAACGCCAAATAAACACTTTTGCTGAAGTAGCTGAAATCTGTAAATGCTCAAAGCCTAACAGTACTTGCCACTTACACAGTCTTGAGAACTATCAGTAAAATACTAAGAAACTGCAAAAGGATCTAATTTTAAACATGAAGAACGAATTTATACCTTTTTATCTTGGAATGAAAATGCTTCAATGTCTCCTAGCAATTCCCTCCCTTTACCACAGTGAGATAGATTGAAGACAGTCAGCTTTGAGCTACTTGAGTAACATGAGCTTTGGTTTATGTCCTTTTTTCCCAGGGCCTCACAATTAAATGCCTAAACTCCATCTGCCACCTTACCTCCAGAACGTGATTGGCGAAAGATCAGCTATTAGAGAGGAGATTGCCGTTATGGCTTTTGAGGACTCTAACCACACCCTCTCAGGAATCCTATTGTGGCTACGCAGTCCTGTTATTAGTACTGCAACTCAGTTCCCATGAAGTAAGCTGGAACTCCATTTACAGTTAATCCATATTTCCGGTCTCCTCTAATAACCTACTTATGTGTGTGTGTTTCACTTTGGAAGACGCTACATGCTTCAGAGTATCCTCATCTGTTGTTGCCAGTGATTTCTGGGGCTTCAATTTGCGGCAAAATAAATCATCTTACCTCTGTTAACTACCACGCAAAACATCTGCTGCTTTTTCTTTGATTTTAGTTACAAATTTCATGAATCTTCTTATGGTAACCCAATTCCGATATTTACCATCCGTTCCAATGAACAACAATACTACCAGCGAGCCTTTCCCTAGTGACAAATACGGTTCAGGAAGGATGTCATAGATCAGGATACACAGCCACTATGTCCAAATGGGTTACCTGTTAATTTACTTTTATAATTAATAACAGTGCTATCGATAGTGTGTTGATGTCTTTGAATTCAATCCTTGGGAAAGCAAGGTCCGGCTGAGGTGTAGCCATAGCTACAGGCAGTGACAGTGCTCAGTTAGCCATAAAACACACCTCTCAGGCAGAATAGCTGCAAGTGCTTGGTGAATCTTCATTTTCTTCCTCTCTGTCATGCTTGCTTTCGTGAAAGATATTTCCTTTTTCCATGCTTAAATTCAGTTTTTTGACAACAGGCGTCGCAAACCCCTCAATGATCTCGCTGTGCCAATGAATTTCTGTCACGAGGCTTACATGAAATCCTCCTCCTCCTGATAACCACTGATCCCGCTGCCACACCAGAGGAAAGACTCAGTCCACCAAGGTCAGCCCCTACACACTGCGGTCGTTGGGAAGTGAGCAGCTATCTTGCAACCAGAGCTTAGGGCTGTCCTTGCCGATGACATCAACGGCTTTGAGATGAAATTAGCCATGCTGAAATCACTGTAATTATTTTTCTTTCGTTTAGCTACAACTTTAAAAAATCCAAGGAAAATAAATTTTTCTCATTATTTCAGAAACTTAAGGAAAGCAAAGGGAAGATAGTGAAAGCACAAGGAAAACTTGCAACACACACACACACACACACACACACACACAGCAAAATGCAAAAGACATTGTGCCTTCATTGCTGATTTCTCCTTCTGGGGCAGAAAGCAGGAAGCTGTTACAGAGGAATTTTGGACACAAAGCTCAAAGCGACCTGAGGCCTGGACTTGGTATGTAGAGCAGAGTCTTCACCTGGAGCTCTTCAGAAGCCCTGTGCATCTTGGATCTTTGGAAACTTATCTTTAGAAAGGAAAGAAGAGAAAAACATGTGTATCTTTATGCCAAAAATATGGCAAAGTAAATGGTCTGGGTGCCCTTCAGTTCAGATCACTTGGCTCATCTTCCCTAATAATGGTCACTATATGTGGAAAGCTGAAGAATGTAGGATAGCCTTTGCGCTCTGCACTTGTATATAACATACACTGAGGTTCTGTTTTATGAGACACAATTTGATTATTTGAGAATAATTCTAAACCATAGAGAAGATTCATAAGACTAGGCAATTAAGATTTGTTTTCCTTAAAGCAACACTTTCCAGACTGTACAATATGTCAGAATTCCCTGAATCATGGACTACTGGAACCTATTCAGAGTGTCTGACGCAGAAGGGGAAGTCTGGGTGCTGGGAACATTCACTTCTCCCATATTTCCAATGATTGATGCTAATGCTGGTCCAGTGACCACACTCTGAGAACAACTGCTTTAAATTTACTGTGGGAGCCAGGAGTATTGGCACTCACACCTGTCATCCCTGCACACAGGAAGGCTAAGGAAGGAGGATCATAGGATTGAGCTCA
>NW_004955447.1:6080833-6111755 GCF_000276665.1 Chinchilla lanigera | reverse complement strand
GAGAGAAAAGTAACCAAGACAGCATCCCTTTTTACCATTACTTCCAACATTCGCAAAAACTGAACACACTGTTATTTTCCATAGCAGTTTCTGTTTTACTGAAACGTGGGATTTTATGGAAATCAAAAGCTATAGATCTTGACAAAAGTCTTTACCTCTCACATTATATGGTCTAAACCTCAGAGGAATATCACCCGTTATGTAGCCCACCCCACTTAAATCCTCCTTTACAGCTGGGGACTCTATAGCCGGGGACTCTACAGCCAGAGTCAGGCAAGGCAGTACTGCAGCCACAGTCTCTTAGCTTCTGTTGAGTGTTCTGTTTGACTCACAGAATCCACTTCTGTGTTCATTCACAGATTCCCTTGTGGCTGGACAAATAGTACTGTGTGTGAAATGCATGTCAGCAATGCTAAGTATGGGCCGTGCTGAGGAAGGAAGTAAAGAGTGGAAATGATGCCCACTTAGTGGCCACACTGTACAAGTACGGTACCAAGGGACAGGACATTACACAGCTCCTCAGCTAAGCTGGCTTGAGACATATGACCATTCCCATCTTTACTAGCAAAAAAATATATTGAGCACTGTGGGAAAGGGGTCCAGAGGTCTGGTTGACGGCCGTGGTGGACGAGCGAGTCTGAGCAAAATTAGACTTGTCATGTCCTCAGCAAACCGAGTGAGTCAACCTGCCTAGGCTGTCCCGCTCTGTCCCTCCCTCGGTGCCTCCCCTCGATAAACACGCCCCCTTTTGCCACGCCCCTAGCCTGCTCTATAAAACACCTGGTACTTCCGCAATAAAGTAGATCTGCGCCATCAGCCTGGTGTCCGGTGTCTTCTTTTCACCGTGTTGCCACTTACCATGGGCCCAGGTCCCTCAACCCGAGAGGTTCTACCTCAGAGCACAAATGTTTCTACCCCAAATTTAGTATTCTTCATATCATAAGACCTAGAACCTAACACAGAGAAAATCAAAGCCTAAGGCTATTGGTTCAAACTCTATTGACTTAAATACATAATTTCAATGAAGTGTCATAGAAACCCTAAGACATGATGGAATCTATCATGGAGAGAGAACAACAGAAGAACCAGAGATGTATACCTTTGAAAGTATACTAACAAAGCTAGCATTTATCATCCAAGTTCAATGTACTGCGCTAGAAAATTAACTCATACCAAACTGACTTGACTCTTTCTACAGCCCTGTATAGAATTTTCCACAGGTAAAAATGGAAGCAGAACTACAAAAGATTGTGCCTGGCCTACAAAGTAGATGAGAAGTTTGAGGCTAATATGTCAATTTGAGGCTAATAAGCCTAGGCTTTTCTATAAACTCCTCTTTAAACCTCATCCTGGATGCTACATCAGGTTCTATCTCTATTTTTCTTGCCAGGATTTCCCACAAACTCTCTCCACCTCTGGGCATGTGGATTGTTCTGCTTTTTATCTACACGTGGTTCCTAAACAGCATTCTTCTTCACGAGAGAATTCTGTATCTCCACAAAGCTGCTTCTGGGCACAGTGAAGGGACAGGCTGCTAAAGTGTTCGCACAATAGAACTGGTGAATGACCCACCCTCAGTGCTCCAGCTCATCCAGCCTAGGACATTTGTCTTTCTTTCCTTCCTCCTTTTTGACAATCATATCATTATGGGCTCTACTCTTAATGGAGCAGAATAGGTGAGAGCTAGAACAGGCTGTCCTTGGAGGACCACAAACAAAAGTGTTCCAAGAGCATTATTTTGATAAAGAAATTTATTCTGTCAGAAGATGAATAGAGTTGATAAGCGCAGTGTCTCTAAAGACTTTCCCAAACTTGCTTTGTCAAGAAATTAATAATACAAAGGAGAGTGCTTTAGGAAATGAAGAGTTCAGTAACTACATTCTGTTTTATTGGAGAAAGACAGGCTACCTTCCCAGGGTAACAAGGGTTTTCACAGCTACCTGCCTCCCAGAAGGACTAGATCTATTGAAACCTACCATGGCCATACAGTGTCTGTTGATTCCTGTGCAGTCCTGGGCTTGTGGGGACACCAGCCCCAAGCACAGAGAGAGCAGGATCCTCGACAGCCCAGCTGCAGGATGTCTGACTGCTGACTGAGTTAGTGTCACTTGCTCTTCTGACAATGCCACAGGGATGAGAAGCTCTAAGAACCTCCAGAGACTAATAATGCAAGTGTTAATCATTAGCATCTCCCAGAATTCTTGTAGTTCTCATCACTTCCAGATTTTCTGGCTGCTGTTTGTGTAATTGAAGAAAACGACACAGCCAAAGGGAGGCAATTTATCTTTTGAGCCTGTCTCTAGCAGAGCAACCTAGCTGGGTTGCATAACAAAGATCCAGGCAAAGGAAATAATTGAACATCAGGGGCCTGTGGGTGTGGCCTCTCTTGGTATAACAGATCCAAGTTATAAAAGAAGAAAAACACTGTAAGAGCAATTTAAAAATCTTTAGGCTTCATGGAAATTTGAAGAAGCATCTTCCTACCAGATAAAGCAACCTCAGAAGAGAGAGGGGGAGTAAGATCTGTATTTATTATTCAAAACCCAATAAATATTGAGAAATGACTCTTGGGCTGAATTGTCTATCTTGTGCCCACTGGCTTAAATCAAGTTGAAAAACTACTGAGTGAGCACTAACCTAACATAACCAGCCATCTACAGACTGTGAAATACAACGTAATTGTCTTAGCACCCTCTCATTATTTACAGTTATTACTTTGCCTGTTACAATACACAGAATATACTACATTCCAGAGCACAAAAGTTGTCCAAATCCCAGACTGGAAGACTTTTACTCATTTACAGATAGCACATTCTTTTAGAAAACTCTCTAGGGATTCAAAAATATAAACGTAAATGATTCAGAAATATTTTTAGGTTATTCAGTTTATCTATCTGTTGGCTTAGGACACTAGTAGATTAATAAAACCAATAAGGAAAGAGTGGAATTAACATCTGCATAGCAATGTCAGCCATTTCAACACCACTGGAAATGCTTAGGAAGCTCAACCTAAACCCAACTCCAAATCTACTGAATCAAAATCTTTGTTTGAACCTGACAATACAAATTATCTGGGGCTCATGCTAATAATCCTTCATGGCTTCACATTTTCAAAGCCCTTAAATTCTCTTAGCTGCACCAAATATTGGGGAAAAGATTTAAGATGAAGAGAAATAAAACCATACAAAAAGAGAAATGAAAACATACAGGAAAGAAAAGATAACTGGGATCTGAAGTATTATAGGACTATATTAGAAAATCCCTTTATTCACTGTGAAAATTGTTCTCAACTTTTCCTTTATAAAATAATCCTTTGTTACAAATTTCTTTGCACCTCTCATTTTTGCCCTCTGCATCTGGACAAGGCTCTGGGATCACTGTCCCAGTCCCCCCTCCGTATATAGCACAGGGAGGGTTGACACCACCAGGGAGCAGCTGGGTGGTGGTTATAAGCTTCCATTGGTAGAGCTACACTTAGCCACAAACCACTTATGAGCTAGATTTAGTTGGTAAAATCTCCCTTTGTCTGGCATTACTTTAGACCACCTTTCTCCCTGGAATTTCCTTTCCCATTGCTTTATTAGATCTGCTAATAGAAGGCTAAGCTTGGAGTGAGCACATGCCAGTGTGACTGCAGCAATCATGCTGCACTGGTTACACAAATGAAAGGAAAACTGAACAAAACAAGCACTTCATATGTTCCTCTAAGAGCAAATATGCCACCCACGCCACAAAAGTGGTAAATATACTATTTTTGTCTTCGATAAACTGGCCAGAGAAAAAGACTGAAAACAGTTGGTGATCACAAAGGTTATTTTCAAATAATTGCATTAATATCCAAACACATAGACAACTTTTAAAGGATCTGATAAAAGCCCAAAGGTAATTGGATAGCCCATTTTCTGTTGCTATAATCAGTTTTTGGTGCTATTTATTTACTTTAATTTTTATGATAATTTACTACAAGTAGATATTAATCAAGAAAATACAAAAATTCTTCTATGAAAAAATAAAACAAAAGCTCATAACAACATAATTAGAGAATGATAATGATTAATACACTGCCATGATCACTACCATGATTTTAAAAGAATGATCAAAATGTTACTCAGAGTAAAAGTCATAGCCAATCTTTTAAGTCTGAGTACTTAAAAAGAAAAGATGTTTATTTCACTCATATTTCTGGGGAGTGAATGTTGGAAATCTGGCAGTCCCCGTGTGTTTATTCTCTGGGAAGTGCTTGGTCATCACAGTGCAATTGTGTGAAAAAGGAGAGATTATGAGAGAAGACAGAAATATCCAAGGACCAATTTTTGTGGATTTGTTCGTTTGTTTATAGTAGTCCCTTCTCACAGAAAATAAATCATATCCCAGGAGAGCAACACTAACCCTTCAGAGAAGGTGCCCCAGGGACTGGCTCATCTTTCACTAGGCATTGCACTTAAAGTTCCACCACCTGTCAGTATCTCCAGACAGGGCACTCACTTAGGGCACATACACATTGGAGGAACACATCTGAGCATTATTCTCAACCAGCACTAAGGTACCAAGCAATTCCTATACTCCTCTTTGTGGGAACTGCTTTCTCAATAATTGCCAAAGAAAACAAGGAAAAATTTACTAACAGAAAAATCAATTACACTCCAAATCCCTCTAATCCAAAGTTTAGTGGGCTATTTAGGTAACAATGAGACAGTCTGAACTCTAAGCCCCCATGAAAACAATGAGAGAAGATGATAGAAAAGGCAGAATAAAGGGAATGGAATCCAAAAGATGAGAGCTGGCTCCAAGGCAGAGTGGCAGATGGCAGAGGGCAACTGTTCATGGTGGCAGAAAACATCAAAAGCAACAAGAGCAAAAAGGGAGAAGCAGGTGGGGAGAGCAAGCCTCTTTCCCTCCCTTTCATTGTATGCAAACTACCTGCCCCAGGGCGGGTGTAGCACTCACACCCATAATCCCAGCATTGGACCATGAATCAATCATAAACTCTAGAAGCCCACCCCATGACTACATGAGGCTTTGAGGGGACATCCAGACACAAATCATAATACTTCTTATGGAGCCAGCTTGCTGCTAACAGAAAAAATTGACAAAATTCACAAGAAATCAGAAATAAGTGGATTGTTGATCATTTTTTAATTTCCAACATTAATCCATAATCCACAGTATTTGTCTCTGCTACTGAACTTAGATATTTCAGAATGTTGGAAGCAAGATTTTAACTGAGCAAATGCATATAATAGGATATTTTATCATTCATAAGCTGTATAAACTGCAACTGAAATGCTGTAGTAGCCAGTTAAATAACTCAATGATGAATTTTAGCTGTGAAACACTAGGATCTATATTTGGAGTTGTAACATTTTAAGTGTTAAGCATAAAATTAATTTAGAACATGCTTTTTTGTCACAGATTTTGAAATGAAACTTGGTAACTGAATTTGTTTAACTCTGTTGAAAACATTTCTTAGTTTAGAGAAACTGTCAGTCAAGTCAGGATTCCTGAGCATTCTCAGACATCAAGGTTCCCTCTACTTTAACTCTCACCAAGGACTGCCTAAAAGGGTATCTCACTCTTGACAAAATGATTCAACTCCAAGGCTCCACATTTAGAATCCTCCCTGTCTGATCACCATCAGCTGTCGTGGCTCAATTTTTTCTCATATGCTTCCCACTCAGCTTTGGGTTCCAGCTTCTCTGCACGGCTCCAGTCAGAAGCTCCCCTGGCTGTTTGTGTGGCCTGGAGCCCACCAGCTATTTGTTTCTTCCTCTGTGCTCTGGGTGTATCTGACTCATCCTAAGCCCATCCTCAACCTGGAGTAAGTCCTAGTGCCTCCTAGATTGAATGGTGGAGCAGGGAGGGTCCCTCAGTCAGTACCAGCACACACCAGTAGTAAGAGAGTAGAACAGCTACTTTTCTTTGCACTTAGATCCTCCAAATCCTGAGATTATTGCATTTTTTTCACACACACTTATCTCATGCATCTGACAGAAATCATCCCTCTGTTGCTTATTCTCTAAGCCTTCCCCTTCCTCTCTCTTGTTCTCCACAATTTGTTCTCCTCCTCCATTGTGTCCATGTCATGTGAGCTCCTTTAACCTCCACATTCTTCCTCTGAACATCACTCTCTGATTGCAGGAGGGTCTGTTATCTTATTGGGCAGAACTAATCCCTCTACTTCCTTCTTAAGCCCCAGTGTCACAGTTCTCTGAGACCCTCTTTTTTCTTGCATGCTCATTCTTAGGCCTTCAAACTGTTCCTTTTCAAATGTGATGGAACCTCATGCCCTGATATAGTTACCTCCTCATGTCATCTCTACAGGGTACAAACTTATTTTGTCTCTGTGTTTAACATCTGTTTCTCTCAGAAAAATCACAAGCATTTGTTTTCTATATGTACATGTTATATATTCCATAAACTCAAGAGAATAGTTTTTAAATACAGCCTAAACTTCTCAATTGCTTGAGCTTATTCAGAAGCAAAGAAAGAAGTGATGTAATTAACCATACCTTGGAGAAATCTCTGTAATTTAGGTGGAGAACAAAGACTTACAACTATGCCCAGCTACTCTAAGAAGAAAGTGCAGCCTCAAGGTCCCAAACAAAGAGGATACAGCAAAGTTCAGGAACCAGAGCTCAAGATGAGCATACAAGTACGAGTTCCTCAGCTTCCTAGGGCCCCATTTGTAAGATGATTACAAGCTGACTTACAAATGAAGGGTAAGATATATTTTTAAAATATTATCAAGAAGGGTCATTTCATGAAATTTCAGCCTTACACTTTTGACTACAGAAATTCAAGCTAAATAGACATTTAATGCTTTTATTATATTAATTCATAAATCTCTGTAAGACTTTACAATGACTTCTAATACAAAAATTTTAAGTATGTAATACATTAGCTTATTGTCAACAATGGCAGACATGGAACTCATAGGAAAATGTTCTATTTATTTCCCTATTCATATATTTTCCTTCTAACTAAGTATTATAAACAAATATCGTTTGGAATAAATGACATCTGTATAGTTTAAGTTGTTCATTTAAAAAGTAATGTCAAAGAACCAACTCTTTAATTCATTAATTCTTTGTATCATTTTCAGAGCCTCCATTGCATTAATTTTTGCTCTGATCTTTATAACTTCCTCCCTTCTTTGGGCTTTGGCCTTGAATTGCCCTTCTTTTTCCAGAAGCTTAAGGTGTAGCATAAGTTTGTTTGTGCTCATTCTATTTTCCTGATGTAGGAATTGACTGTTATAAATTTTCCCTCTGAGGACTGCTTTCTTTGGGTCCCACAGACTCCAGTTTTGGGTATTTTTCAAGAAAAACTGTAAACATCGTAACACAGTGATATATGTGCACCTGTCTGTACAGCAGGACAATTTGTCATAGCTAAATCTTGGTAATTGTTCAAATGTCCATCACCTGAGGAATGGATAAAAAAGATGTGGTATTTTTATGCAATGGAGTATTACTCAGCTATAAAAAAGATAAACTCTAGGCTTTTATCGGATGCAACTAGAGACCATACTCATAAGCAAAATAAATAAGACCTGCATGTATAAACATCATATTGTTTCCCTAGTGTAAGAACATGAAAGAGTAAATAAAACCCAGAAGGTACAATAGATATTATGAAAGAGAAAGAAATTGCTCAAAGGGAGGAACTGGGATGAGGGAAAGGAGAAAAAAAGAAAGAAAGAAAGAAAGAAGGGGAGAAAAAATATATATATACAAGGATGGCTGGAATAATTGTACTACTGTTGTCAACTGGTTTATTGTAAGGAACAGTTAATGCTTAAGATTTTTTGCCCAGTTATGCATGCTTATATCTGGTAATCCGAACAACTAATTTGAGGACAGCAATATTCAATATAACAGCCATTGTTGAATCTCTACCATCTTATTTAGTGGAGCTCTGTATCATTTCTAATGTTTTTATTATTTTTTATTGTTTTTAATTGTTTGATCAATCTTGCATTCCCACATCTGGAAATCTAAGCAATCTTGTTAAAGATAACAATACATAATATAACAACCATTGTTAATTTCTTCTCATCTTGTTTTGAAATTCTGTATTGTTTCTATTGCTTTTGTGCTGTTTTGTTTTTGTCTTTGTTGTTATTTTGTTATTTTTCCTCTTTAAAATAAATAAATAAAATTTATAAAAAGAAGTACTACAAATCCAAGAAAGAAAATTTTATAGCAAAGTGATAAGCACATTATGAAAAGGTCTTTTGTTGTTCAGACTTTTTTTGACCAGTAGTAATATGCTGGAGAGATTTCACATTACACAATAACTGTTCACACTGACACTTTACAGAAGAACCACATCTCTCCTATTAGGCTTCAGTGCAGAGTAAATGGAGAGTGTATCCACCGTCCTTCTGTTCTGGGAAAGATGCACAGAGCACCTCACATATTTCTTTTCCCATCTCATTCTGCACTATCCAAATCAGTGCAGCTCTTCGTTTTCTACATGCAGTGACACTATTTTCATCAAATGGCCCACATAGTTATCTGCTGTTCCAAAAGACAGAGTGATGTGTGTATTCAGGGCTTCCTTCTTCATTCTGAGGACAACTACAGAATTAGCTTTTACAGTCTTCAAATGTGAACATTCTATAAAAGTACAGCAGGGACACATACTTCTAACACTGTCTTTTCTTATCCATCTGTCACATTCCACAAAACTGCTAACCACAATACCTCTGTCAATTTTGGCTGCATATACATATATATGTAAAATGTTTTAGACTCCAGACGATCTATGAGACAAACGTGTAAATACTTCATTTTCAAAAATTTAAATGTTAGTTTTAAATGAGAATGGCTGGAAAAAAACCAGACTAGTTGAAATGATTTTTGATGTTTGAGGCATCAGTGTCCTACACAGATAAAATAAGCCACAGACTCTGACACAGGACAGAATAAGTATCCTCATTTTAGGAAAACATAGACTAATTTTGCTCCGAAGACTTCCTGTGTAAAATAAAGTATGCATATTTTATTTGGTGGACTTTTAAGTTCATTAGGGGGCTTTAACATTGCATAATGCTGTAACACTAAGTGCACATATGTTAAAATATCTGCCGGATGATTGCTGTCCCAAGCATATCATAGGACACTCCCACAGTATAGTACAGGATGAGGGGAAAGAAGAACTGACACAGAACTGACAGTGCCGATAGCAGCAGATGGTGGTGAACACTCACAAAGCTTTGCAATACACACCATTTCTTCTTCCAAGCAATTGTATGGGCGCTTCCTGTATGCAAGAGATTTCAAAGTTAATTGCCTTTGTATCTGCTGCCATAACTGTGTGTGTCTAAAGGAAAGACTGGAGGTGGAGCAGCAGAAGATAATATAGCATGGACTTTCTTATGCTCTACTACTTCCTTATTCAAATGTCTACTCATTATGTAATTTCTCAGAGCTCTCAGAAGGTGCAACCAAGAATACAGCAGGTGCCCTTCAGGGCTAGAGATGAGAAAAAGGAAGACACTGAGAAGGGGTAAAGCTTGAAAAGGGCTCTACTTAATTTTATGAGAAATCCACAAAATCAAGCTCAGTGTTGTAAAAGTTATTTTGATACAGATTCATCAAAGTCCATGAAAAAGAAGGAGAAAGAAAAAGTGATATGAGAATGAGTGAAAGCTTTTCCCCCAGCTGGACAGTCTCTTAAGTCTCTGAAGGCAAATGCTGCCTGAACATTTCATGTGTGCATGTGTGTGTGTGTGTGGGGGGGGGGTTATAGCTTGAGTCATCTTTAAAACACCACTGTCCATCATTTTTACCCATTGAGTCCTTACTCTGTGCTATTGGTGGCTGTAAAGGATGGAAAGGACATTCTATTAGAGCTTTCCAGAGTGAGAGATCCAAAGGTGCTGACGTGTGCGTGCATGCACGGACGTGTATATGTGTGTGTGTGTGTGTGTGTGTGTGTGTATCACACAACTGAAATAATTGAATCATGTAGTTGTGAAGCTTGGTAAGTCTAAAATCTGTAGAGTGGCTACTAATATGCCGGAAACTCAGACCCAAAGGAAGATTTGATGTCTTACCTGGATTTGGAAGTCACATAGAGATATACAGATCCCTCTTCCTGTGCAAACCTTAGTCTAAGTGTATTTCTCTTAAGAACTTCAGCCAACTGGATTATATCTACTTACATTCTGGAAGGTAATCTACTTTATTCACTGTACAACAACATCTACCATGAGCTTTGACCAAATATGTGGGTATCACAACCTAGCAATATATAAAATTAACTGTCATAGGCTCAACCTCCACAATTAATTTGAAATGACTTCCATAAAGAAGCTCTCACATCTATTCTAAGAAAATGCCTATTCCTAGTAAAATCCATTCAGGAAAACTAAATTTTAAAAACTCAGTTCCCTAAGGAAAGTCCTTAAATATTGTTTTACCTAAGACAAAAAAAAAATTTGAGATATCAAAAAACTATTTTATCTTATATTAAAATTACTTTTCCCAACAAAGTTTTCATAGGAAAATGAGTGAAAGCAGTTTTTCCAAAATCCTGTGCAGTTTTCAATTTAATATTTTAGTTCTAGGATCTGAACAGTCATCATATCCTGTATAGCACGTGCAGAAGAGCTGCAGGAAAGGGAGTAGAGATGGGTGGATTTCCTTGCATCTCCACCCGCGAGCCCACTGAACTCCTTGCTGTGCCTGGACATTCTGAGAGAGAAACAGTAAGCCTGTAGCCCTCTAACTGAACAAGTGTGACTGGTAAGTATAAGATTACCAATTATTTACGTGCTTTATGTTTGTGAAAATTGTATCATCTGGGTACAGCTTTTTCATTGGGTTTCACCAGCCTTTCCTAATCCATTTGAGGCAGCTACAGTTTCATCCGTGCTTCAGAATTCAGTAGCCGAGATTAGGAAAATTACAAAACTTTCTGGTAAGTGGAAAAATGGGATTTAAACCATTTCTATCTTATTCTAAATCTGAGGCATTTAAGAGCTGGGCAGCTATATGTTAAGCACCAGATATGTGCATTCATCTGTTGAACGGAAATAAAATAGCTCTTCCAAGAACTGTTTTGAAGGCTATGTGAGATGGTGCGGAAAGGCGGTAAGCACACTTCAGGGCCCACAGATGAGAGTTAACTCTTGCTAGCCTTTGGGACTGTCAGTGAGCCCCCGGGTTCTGGCTCCTGCCGCAAAGGCTGCTGGCTCTCACGTCAGCTGCTCTGTGCAGGACTCCCAGCTGTACTGTGGGTTCGGAAAGGCAACCCTTGGAGTGGAGCTTCATCTCCACTAAATGCACACAAGTAGCTGCTTCTTTATCGTCCATGTCCGAAGCGTTAGCAAAGGTGAGACAAGCCACGCTTTAAGAAAGAGGAGAAAAAGAACTGGGAAAAGAAGTGGCCAACTGGAGCGACACCCAGGAAGGCGGAGCCCTGCTAAGGTACCTATGGCTGACACTGTCACAAGGAGAGCTGAACGTTCGCCACCCTATCTCACCCTGGGACACGATGGCCTCCACAGCACTTCTTCCTGTCTCTTCGGTCTTTTGGGAATGGAAAGTTAGAAGCAAAAATTAAAGTTTTACCGTTTATATCGGTGGTTGGTGAAGTACACAAATCATGTTGGACATGATTTTCTGACGTATCATTTTATGAAGTCCTTGATCGCTATCATATATCAAAAAGTGGAGGCTAAGTTGCATGTCTCCACTTGGCATGCACTGCCAAGATATAAGAAAGATACGTAAAACAATTAGACTGTACTTGGATTTATAAGTCAGCAAAATACTCAAAATAGAATCTGAGTAATATTTTTATACATATTATTTGTCTATTCATGAAACAAAATAGCATCATTTATGTGCCAGAAAGAATAATAAATCAGCCTAAATTCCCTGTTCAAACCCTAGATAATATAAATCCAGTATTCCAAAACAAAAAAGCACCTTAGATTAAAATATCAATATAACTGTCCAGCAGAATCAAATGAAACATTAAATCTAAAAGAAGTTTGTTTATACCGACAGGCTCAGGGAAAATATCAATTCAATTAGTCTAAGCAATAAACCTATAAAACTCAAGCTTCCAGATGCAAATACTTATAGGTGATATTGTCTATTTTTACATTCTTAAACAAATATTGATGATAACAATATATAATGCAATCATTCACCACACTGATATTTTCAAATACGTCTTTTTAAACATATTTATTATTAGTGAAACAAGAGTAATGTAAACTAACGTCAATTTAAAACTTCCCAATTCACTGGGAGGATAACAATTTTGGGAATTCCTTCATCATTTCAAGGCATAATTTTAAATATGCTGAGTTTTGAGAATGGCTAACAGAAAGAACAGATATTTATTTTAACTCCCAGCTTGTAGTGGGTTTTCTCAAAAGCAAGACTGTGAGATTAAGATTTATAGTCAGTCCATTATCTGAGGGTTTCAAATCCTCAGATTCAACAAACTGCAGATCAAAAATAGTCCTCCAAATCTGCATCTGTACTTAACATGTACAAACATTTGCCCTATAATTATTCCCTAAAAACAATACAGTATAACAGTAGTTTATATCAACCATGTACAGTATTAAGTATTATAATTAATCTACAGATGACTTAAAATAATTTCTAGGGCTGGGGATTTAGCTAAGCAGCACAGCACCTGCCTGGCAAGCACAAGGTCATGAGTTCAGTTCCCGGTACCAGAGAAAAACCAAAAAAAAAATAATAATAAAATAAAATAAAATAATTTCTAACAAATTAAATAAACCCAAGATCATCCTTTCAAAACCCACATATAATTCCATGGACTGATATTTCTTACGTCAAAAAGCGGAATGATAGTTTATTCCCTGAAACACTCACAAGAGCCTGTCTTATCTATACCACAACTACGGTGTGTCTCTCATTTGAAAGAATGTATTAGTATATTTTATGGATTAGGAGTGCTGTAAGTTGCTGGCACATGCAGCAATCCACCCCTTATATATTCCCTCTGAGTAATGGTCTGCTTGCAAATGACATACTGTACAAAAATCTTCAAAGTGTTAGAGGCAAATTCTCTCTCTTTGTGGAAAAGTTTAGCCTTCACGAGAAATTTAGTCAGATATTTGATCAAGTCCTTTCCAAAGGGCATGCAACTATCCATATTGAAAATAGTACTAAAAATGGGGAAAGTTTACCATGTCCTATGAAGAGGTTCACAGGAAACTGGTCATAAAGAAGTATGATGTTGGGGCTGGGGATTTAGCTCAGGGGCAAAAGTGCCTGCCTGGCAAGCACAAGGTCGTGAGTTCGGTTCCCGGTACCGGAGAAAAACCAAAACCAAAAAAAAAAGAAGTATGATGTGCCGAGATCTTTAGCTACTCAAAAGAATGAAGATCAGGCAGCATAAACACTTCAGAATGTTTAATGAAGCTTCTTCAAGCAGAATTTTTTAAATTTTTAAAGATCACCAAGATCTTATAAGAAAGAAAAATATTTTGGTGTCTCTTGTGAGATGAAATCTGCTTGGAATTTGTCCAAAAGACCACCTTTAAGAAACTTACTATTAATACTTCAACACTTTGAAAATTAAGTGACATGCTAATAAAATATCTTGCTTCTACAGTTTAATTCCTGTGCAGACTCAGAATATACATGTCAAAATTTAAATACTAGTAAAATCATCCGATAAATGTATGTAATCACTCTGAGAGTACAGGTTGAGAAATTAGGTGCTAGAGTTTCATAGGAGACTTTCATAATTAGTGATGATTTTTTTAAGAAAATGAGAATTGAATTGTAGCTGAAAGACTAATAAAACTTTAGATAAGGTCAAGTAACCATGAGGTTAAGTGCTGAAAAAAAAATAATATTGAGACCTTAGAAAAGTACCACTTAGAGTAACGTCTCAGACAGTATCTTGTCACATAGTAATGTTTCAATATATTCAATATTATAATAGAGATATAGATGAGGTTTATATGTGTTCTTACACATTATTTACATTTGGTGACAACCCACACAACCTAAGTTTTGTAAAATTATCCTAATTGTTTAACAGCAAAAGATTATACATTCATTACTTTCTAGTTATGTCTTTCTAACGTCCTTGAAATCTTCCTTGATAATCTCCTGAAGTCTCTTGGGATCATATACAAGCCTAAAATATAATGAGTTTTTAGAATTATGTACCAGGCATATTTTTATGAGATTTATAAGTGTTCCTATACATTATTTACAAGTAATTCAATATTTAATAATATTGAATATTTAATAATTCAATATAGCAAAATTATTTTTAAACATTCATAACAACTATCAAAATGATGGAATCATGAATGAATCTATCTATGCATTCTGTTTAATATCTATATGATTTTCTGTTTAGTACCTCGGCATTCTCTTTAATACCTGTATGATTTTCCCCTGTATCAGGCTGTGGGTCACCTGATTAAAGAGTGAAAAATGTTTAAAGTCCCTGAGGAGAAAAAGATTCTTATTACACATAACTCTGATTAATCTTTATATATATTATTAAAAACTTAATTTTCAAGTGAATCCAACTTTGGGTTTCTCTGATTAGAGAAGTATTTACCTAGACACAGTTAAAATTTTCTCCATCTATCATTAACTCTGCCTGATCGATATAAAGCAGCAGAGTATTTTGATGGTTAGGGACATTTGGTGACCATCCAGATAATGTAAGTTGGGTAAAATTATCCCAATTTGGTTAATAGCAAAAGATTATACATTCATTATTTTCTGGTTATGTCATTCTAATATCCTTGAAATCTTCCTTGATAACCTCTTGAAGTCTCTTGAGATCATATACAAGACTAAAATATAATGAGTTTTCAGAATATGTACCAGGCATATTTTTATGAAATTTATATGTGTTCCTATACATTATTTACAACTAATTTTTGAGGCAATATTATTCTCCCAATTTTACAAATGAGGAAAATTAAACTATAAAGAGACTAAGAAATTTGGCCAATGTATCAGAAAAATATTTGAACCCAAGACATTTAAGAAAAGTGTGTACATTTATTATAGCATTAACTGTTTAAATTTTTAATTAGAACATTAACTTTTTAAGTTACTTTTCTTTTCTTTTTCCTCTTTATCATTGACAAAATCCCCAGTAGTCATAATATGTTTTCCCCTAAATTTATCATACTTATCGTAAAATGTTCACTCTTTTCTCTTGTTTTAATTTCCCTTTTCCTACCAGGATCTCTTGTGTCTGAGAAGATTCAAAAGTCCACCCTAACAAAACTACTGCAGTTTCATCCGTGATTATGACAGACACGGAATGAATCTGTTCTGTCTGAATGTACTCCTACCCGGGAACAAGACAGTGGAATTAGTGGCATGGCTGCCTAACAACGTCTCTGTAGCCACAACTTTCATGACAAGATACAAAACCAGCCAGCAATAAATAAGTAAAAGAGATTTCTATTGTTTGAGCTATTTCTTATGTAGGCTCCAAAATAATGCTTTTGGTATCCCTTAGTATCTGTTATATTTAGTCCTATAATGTCTTCTCAAAGTCTCATCTGTTCAGAAATGGGGATTTTGAAAGTTTAGTATACAATAGAGGTAGTATACTCATAAGTGGATTAATCCATTGATGACTCATATTTGAACATACTGTTAGAAGGTGGGCATAGCTGGAAAAGGTAGGACACCGAAGGCATGACTTAGAAACGGGTATCCTTGTCCCTGATTTCTCCCTTTTCATTCTGCTTTCAGGTGGAGCAACTTTACTCCAACATCCCCTTCTACTATTCTATTTTTGCCTTAAAACCAACCAATCATGGACTGAAGTCTCTGAAAGCATGAGCCAAAATAATCTTCTCTTCCTTTAAATTGCAAATGTCCCCCATCAACAAGAGAGCGACAAAAAAAAAAAAAAAAGTACTAAAGAAAAGGAACTATTCCTGTAACTGTTCCCAACTGCATGGTTCACAAGCCTTTGGAGCTAGTCTGTGAGAAGAGTGTGGAGTGGTTTTGAAATGCACACTAAAGAATTTCTGGAATGCTATAAGGAAATATTAATGGGTGGTTCTCATGGTAGCTCAGCAAAATAGAATGTTTGCTGGAATGAGAAAAATACTAGCCAGGCTCAAGAGGTTTTAGTTGGAAATCAGGATTCTATTGGAAACTGAACTAAAGATCATGTATACTTCATTCTTGCAAATAGTTTGTCTACATTTTGTCCTTTTCCTAAGACTTTGTAGGAGGTTAAACTCAAAAGTGAGGGAATAATTAACTCAGCAAAGGAAATTTTAAGGCAGCCTAATGTTTAGGCTCTAGTGTGGATACTGCTAACTGATTTAACTCAGATCTACATTGAAAAACAAAAGCAAACAATGGAGACAAAACATGTGAAGATTTTTCAACCTCTGCACAAAAAAGAAGCACCTGTAAAGTTGGGCTCAAGAAGAGTGTAGCTGCTGAAAAAAATGTTGTCATTAAAAAGAACCAAGTACTTTGCAGTCAGTAAATAAGAAAACTGGTTTAAGGGTATCTCAGGGATTGATCAGACCCCATCTCCACAGGATTAAGGGTATTTTTATACCCTTAGAAAGAATTCAGTTTGAGAAGAAAGTCCCAGGGAACACTGCACATTTAGAGCTTTCAGAGTCAGAATTTTCATGAATTCAGACTACCAGGCACTCAGAGGCCACTGCAGCCATGGTTCAAGGGATGTTGCAGCTGCTGACAGACATTGGTATCATCCATGTGGTGCTGCTTTTACAGGTACACTGAATGCAAGATTTATGGAGTCACAGAGGCTTCAGACCCTCTCACAAATGTATTTGTGACAGACCAGCCTTCCAAGACACTTGGTATTCTAGAGTCAAGCATTATAGAGAAATCAAATGACTTAGTGTATACAGGAACTAGTCACATAGAACAGGAAAAATATACAGCTGTCTCACAGTTCACCTTCAGTTCTGAAAAATATTTCCCTATTTGACACAGCTAGATTGTCAGGTTAATTGTATTTTGTGTGTTCTTTCCTTGCATTCAGATTATTGCCCCACTGTTATTTCATCTGCGTTTTTTCCAATGGGAAATCTGCTGCTATGTTTACCTTAGTTCTTCTGTAGTTGTGTCTTTTGTTCTATGGCTGCTCTAAGAATTTATGTACATATAATTATGTACATATAATTTATGTAGATATGATTAGTCAATGTGATTATGATGTGTATTTTTTCTTGAGGTCTGCTTAATTTCTTTGACCTAGGGATTGTACAGTTTGCCTTGAACTTTGGACAATATTCAGCCATTATTTCTTTCAATTTTTTTCTCTGTTTGGGGCTTCAATTTTATGCATAACAGTTCACTTGATATTGTTACATACCTGCTGTTGTTTTATTTTTAACTACTTTCTCTGTAGGCTAGAGTTAAACTGTACTGCTATCATTTCAAGGTCACTAATATCTACTTCTGCAGTATCTAATCTGTTGTTTATGTCTTCAGTATCAGTATAATTTTATCACAGATAAGGATGTTTCTCATCTCTAGAAGATTGATTTGAGTAACTCTATTGGTGTTTTTAACATGCTCATCCTTTCTTCTCACACTGTGACACATGAAATAGAATTATAATAATTTTAATATCCTTGTCTACTAATTCTATTGTCTATGTCATTATGGGTATGTCTCTGTTTACTAAATTTTATTTCTTACTAAAAATTACATTTTTTTCAGCTTCCTGGTATGTTTGATAACATTTTTAAATACTAAACATTAGGAATTCTTTCTATTAGATTTTTTTTTAATTTTTGTAATTCTAAAGCTTTTTCTTCTGAAATTCAGTTAAGTTACTTTGAGATAGTTTGAACATTTTGAGGCTTGCTTTTCTTTTTAGCTCTTTTAGGCAGAATCAGATATATCTTTATCTAGAACTAATTTTTTTCATTACTGATTCAATGCTATTAAGAGTGTTCTACTATAGCCCACATATTATGTGATTTTCTTTAACTTCAGCTGGTTAGAACATAAAATATTTTCAGTGCTGTGTGATGATTTCAAATTGTTCTGTCTATTTCTGTCTTTGGGTAGTTCCTTCCTGTTTCAGATATTTTGTCATATGCATGCTTCAATCGTACTTCTATGAAGATGTGAGTAAATCCCTAATTAACTTATTCCCATATATCTCTTTCTTTGTATTACTCTGTCCTGAAAATTCTAGCCACTTTGGCCTACTCAAATTCTTGTCTGTCTTCTCAAATCAAGATGACTAATCACTGAGTTTGGGGTTCTACAACTTGGAAACTTCCCTCTAATAGTAAAGAGAGAGTAATTTTAGGATTTATTTTTGTATACCTTTTGTTAGTGAACACTGTCCTATGCGATTTGTTAACCAAAGTCTACCAACTTCCCTTCCCTTTTTTTTCATCTCTCTCATTTTCTATTTTATTATTACCATTGTTGTTCAATACAGCAGAGTTAATCTAACTGCTGTTCTTCCATTTGAAAGACTCTCCAGAAGAAACTCACTTCCATGTATCCAATTCTAGGTACCTAACTACTTGAGATAAGCATCTAGGATTCCTGTAGAGATACGAGAACATTAAATGACATAATTCAGAATTACTGCAAGCCTTCATACAAGCTGGGTTATGAACATGAAACTAATGAATAACTGGATAATTTGAAAAAAAAAAGCCAACAGAAACAATTTAGCAAGGTGTGAAGGATCACGTAGGAAAAGCAACAAAGAAGTGTGCAGTACCCTAACATTGATAGCTGAGCAGCTGTTGCAACTACAGACCTAAAAATTAAAAAAAAAAAAAAAAAAAAATAGTAGTCAGGCGCGGTGGCTCACACCTGTAATCCCAGCACTTAGGAGGCTGAGGCAGGAGGATCATTGCACGGTCGAGCCCAGCCTGGGCTACAAAGGGAACTCAAGGCCAGCCTGAACTGCATAGCAAGACCCTGTCTCAAAAAGACAAATTTAATAATAATAATAATAATAATAATAATAATAATAACTGGAAAAAGAGAAGCATTTGTTGAACACAGAAAAATAATTACCCTAAGATTTCTCTATAGAAAAATGTAGCCAACATAAGATCATTTAGTGAAGAAGGATTGGGTTAGGAAACTATAAATCCCACCCTGACAATAATCCTACATTCAGATCTCGTGCAGTACATTCCACTGATCTCAATCAGTAGCTAAAGACTGAGAGTCATTTGATGTGTCCTGTGAGTTACTCTTCAGAAAAGAGAAGGGTAGAGATTTGATCTGGAAAGGCAATGAAAAATATCCGAAACATCCTATGAAGGTAAGAAGGAAATATGATGGCTGCATTATTACCAGTTCTGGAGGCTAATGTACAGGAGATGAAAAGAATAAATTCATCTGAACCACAATAAAAAGTAGTGGCCAAATTAGCAAATTTGTATGAACGTCATCATTAAAATTATCTCCAATATTCAGGTAATTATGTACAATACATGGAAATTTGAATAAGAATTGTATCTAATCATAACCAATTTAACATTCAATCTTTGTTCTAATAGTAGGCTAATAATTAGTGTTAATTTATCATTCTGCAAGTACTTTTGAAGTTCTCAGTATTATACCAGGAAATAAGAGTATATAAAAAAGCAAAATATATAGTTGTTTCAGTCAAAAATTTTACAATGTATTTGAAAGAATGAAATAGGAATACCACTAAATAATCAACTAAATATATAAACCTACACTCAACCTCATTTTATATAGACAGTAAATGATATAAAAATTCAGAATCATATTCCAAAAATTAGTACAGAATTTCATTTTATTTAGTAGAAATTAGAAAACTGATCTTTACATGTGTTTAAGAGCCATGCACTTATAAATAAAGGTAGTTACATAATACAAATAATCAATTAAGAAACAGATGAATATAATCACCTAGCAGAACAGTCCTTTGAGTTATCTCTTCTTGCTTTGTATTCCAGAGTTTAGTTTACATTATCATTTGCATTCCATGATAAAATTTAAGGGGTTCTCTATGTGAATTTTAAGTGTTCTTTGACAATTATTAAATTGTCATTTTATTTTTCTTCTTTTTACACAGAGTTTATATAAATATACTGAAGCTCTTTTTCAATCAGGTATAATATAAATATTAGACACTTTTTGTAATATGAAGTACCATTTCAAAAATATTCAGTTAGTACCAGTTTAGGAATTTGCACATAAAACAATGCATTGTGAAATTTGGATGAAGACATGCTATCACGAAAAATCAAAGTTTCCAGCTGCCTCAGACTCAACATCAAACTAAGGAATCAGATTTTAATAGCTTACAACCAGCACTTCATGGACATTTGATGTAAGAAGAAAGGATTGAACAATCTGTAAAATCTACATTTTCTACTTTGTTGAATCTCCTGAATCAACCATATGAATTCCTGCTTGAACTAAATCATTTTGCTTTTCAAATGAACATAGTATAAGCAGGCTTCATATAGGCATAAAGATTGCCATTAAATAATCAGGAAAAAGTCCTGTTCTCTAATACAAACTGGTTTCTACTTTCTGTTGTCTTTCTCTGTTTCAGAAAATACAGAACAGACAGCACTCCCATTTATAAGGCCTGTCAGATGAAAATCCTAATAGCATACAAACTGATTACAAAAACGGTAAAGTTATAGAAGGATAGCTGAGTTAACTGTACTATTGATGTCTGCTATATCAAAAGGAACAGTTAATGCTTAAGCTTTTTTATATTTTGACCAGTTTTGCATGCTTATATCTGGTAATCTGAGCAACTGGTTTGAAGACAACAATACGCAGTAGAACAACCATTGCTGAATTCCTACCATCTTGTCCAGGGAAACTCTGTATTGTCTCTAATATTTCATTTAATAATTATTTTTTATTTTCTTTAATGGTTTGAACAATCTTCCATTCTTACATCTGGTAATCTGAACAACGTAGCTGAAGATAACAATATGTAATAGAACAACTACTGTTAATTCCTATCTTTTTGTTTTGAAATCCTGTGTCATTTTTAATGTTCTTGCTTTATTTTGTTTATGTCTGTGATGTTGGTATGTTGCTATTGTTCTTTTTTCTTTTACTACTCCCTTTAAAATAAAAACAATTTAAAAAATGGTAAGGTACGTGCTCTAGGCAGCTGTCCTGTTGCCGAGACACAACTCCCACAACCCACACTTTGGAAGAGAAGAGGGTTAGATTGGCTCAGTTTCAGGGGACTCAGCTCATAGTCAGCTGACTCCAAGGCAGAAGCATCACAAAAAAGGGTTTGTCAGAGAAAAATGCTTACTTCTTGGCAGTTGGGTAGCAGAGCAGGGGAAAGTGCCAGAGGAAGGGATCAATAGCTGCACACAGCACCCAGGTGAGGCCTCTGAAAGACGCCCAGACACTCGCGGGACTGAGCTGCTAATCACCTAAGCAGTTCCCAGCGCCAATCACTCTGACACAATCTAGCCACCACAGCGTGGTTTCGTAATGCTTTAAAATTTTGCACAATAGTTTCTAAAACCTGAGAATAGATTTCACAGCAGAGAAATAATCAAAATGTGATAAATGGATCCCAACAACTTTTAGGAAATTAGATATCAACATTTCTCAGAGGAAGCTCTTTCTTTACAAGATAGTAATACTTCTTAGGCCACAACTCTAGTGGATACTACTTTCTCTCTTAATATGTTAATATTCTTATCTTCCTTCTATTCTTTATTCCTTTCTTTTCTTCTTTCCTTCCTTCCTTTCTTCCTTCCTTCCTTCCTTCCTTCCTTCGTTCTTTCCTTCCTTTCCTTTCTTTTCTTTTCTCTTTTCTTTCCTTTCTTAAACCCTGGGCCACAAGCCTGCTAAGCATGTGTTCTACCACTCAGGTTTAATCTCAGCTCTTCCTGTTTTTCTTCTAAAGCCTAACAGATGTTTTATGGTAGTAATCAACATTTCCTCTTCCATCCATACCTTTGTTTCTATAAAAATGTGTCAGCGTTAGAAAGGATTTGAGTGGGAAAAGTAAACAAAATAAGCCATATTTAATCAGCTTTCAATTACTATAACCCTTTTAAAAGGATAAAAACTAAAATAGTATCTCATGATTTTTTAAAAATCTCATTTGATATAAAGCTATAAGGTTCAACAGAATTGCAAAACTATGCATTCCTTAAGATTAAAAACAAATGGTGTTTCAGTGTCATAATAAATGATCTCTTTCAAAGGAAAAAGCAATAAAGATGGAAAAATACTACTAAACAATGAACATGAGTAATGAACTCTTAGAAAAGGAAACACCAGACTCCAGTCAGAAATTATAAATTGAGATCTTACATTATTCACTTTTCATGTAACTGTGTATAAATTTGAACTGTTATGTATAAGTGGGTAGTTCCACAGCAAGACCGTATAATGTACAAAGACATTTTAAGCAAGTTATCCATAATACTAAGAAGTGTTATTTAATGTACAGTGGAATACTATAAAAAGATGCACACGGTAATACTCTCATAAATTGGACCTTGAGTAATAATCTGTGGGATAACAGAGTAATGACTTTCTACAAAAAAGTACCGTGATAAACTCCATCTATCTTAGGACAATGCTGAATTTCAGCCCCATAGAGAGCTCAGTACCTACTGCCTTTAAAATTATGTGTATAATCTTGAAATAGTAGCAAGTAAACAGAAGAGCAGCAAATTGTATAAAAAGTGTAAAATTTATACTTTAGAAAAAAGATATCTCATTTGTTACAATCTGGATGTGGGACATTTTTGGCATATTCCCCAGTGGTGTACCAAGCAGGCAAGAGAACCAATCACATTATGTCACTTTTCTGTGAGAAAATTATCCAAACTTGCTTTTATATCTCCTTTATTCCCTCCACCAGTGCATGCCTGTCACCTAAACAATGTAAGGATTTTATGTTGCACTGGTGGTTATTTTCACAGTGGCATCTGCACAGTAAGTTACTAACAAAAAAGGGAGCACACAGGCATGCTTCAAAGGAATAAAATACCCCAGCACATATGGCTCAAGAAGGAACTGACAACCGGAGCAGACTTTATGTAGAATTATACTCACCATGGCGTTTTCCCTCTCACTTAATCCAAATTTATTTAAAATAGAACTAAAGGGCAGATTTTTATTCCCCACCGAGGTTTCTTTCTTAAGAAAGAAAAACAGATAAGGTTCACAGATTCTATAGTATCATTTTACCCACATTGGGCTCCTCCAGAAAAAGTACATAAACTCTACAAACTCTGAAGTTCTACATTTCTAGTATCTCTTTAGAAAGAGACAGAAACAGAATTCTGGTGAGCTCAGTAGGATAATGACCCAAATGTCTCACTTTGGCGCGTCATTTATGTACAATAAGCTAATAATATTCTCAGATGTTACCAAGGAAGTGAGGTACGTAACCAGTCATGACTGATGAAGGCAGGATTCTGCTGGAATTGCTGTCATCGATGACGTTTTACAGAATAGACTATTTCTGCTTTAGACTATAGTCTATTTCTGCTTTAATCGGCCTCCTGGAAACTGTTCATATTTTGAAAAGCAGAAGCCAGAGCCCAAGTAAATCACCTGGACAGAATGTGCTGGACTATTTAATGTAACATGTTTGACTGTCTTCCATTCACGTTGCAGATGGAATAAGGTGAGTGGCCCTGGAGTAAATCTTTTTCTCCAGGCCTTGTATTTCAGCTAAAAGGAGCATCAGTTAGTGGAACTTCCTTTTTACACCCCATTGCCTTCTTCCTAGTGGGGCAGTACATTTCCTCTTCGATAAGTTTGAGAACAGACTGAAAGTGTTCACCTCAACCTGTTGTCTTCCTTTCATTTCAAAAGAATGGAGAATCTACCTGCCCTTACTGAGAATCTTCTGAAAAGAAACATTGAGCAGAAAAGGCCTTGCTACTAGCAGTAAGCTTCTGAACTAAGCAGCCCTGCCTTGAGTCTACATGGCTCAGCGTTAGAAACTCATTTTGTTTACACACTTAAGTTCTGTTCTTCAACATTTCTGAAGAAAAAAGCTGACCCCTTCGCCTACACACACACACACACACCACCACCACCACCACGACACACACACACACACACACACACACCTTTAACTGCTTCCTTGTCCACCTATGAGCTGGTTAAGAATTTATGTGAGAAAGAAAACAATGTTTTTATACTGATCCCCAAATGTTACTGAAGAAAAGGAATGCTCTGCACAAAACAGACATATAGGTAGTGGGAGTGGATCATTCTTAATGACGCATTCTCAGAAGCAACCACTATCCTTATTCCAGGATTCAGTCTTGAATTACAGTTATCACAGTATTTCCAACTTGGAATCAGAAATTTCAAGTTTGTTTCAGTTGTAGCGAGCCATCTGTCCAGAACAAAGGGGCATGTGAGTCAATGGCATGTTCATTCAAACATAGTAGTTGAGATAATTTAACAGACGACTAATAGACATGCTCTTAGTTTTGAGTAATTTCAAAATTGAAGCAGAAGAATATAAAGAAGGGCATTAGGTGGGGAAATATACTTTGAATTCTTGCAATTTAGGAATATATCTTTAATAATTTCAAAATGCTCAAACATACTTTCTCAAAGGCACATGAAAAATTAGAGTGAAGCTAATAATTGTAACCATGAGGCAGCAATTTTAGCAGACTTAGAAAGAAAAACTAAGGAGCTGGGGACTTAGCTCAGTGGCAAAAGCAGCTGCCTGGCAAGTGCAAGGTCGTGAGTTCGGTTCCCAGTACCAGAGAAAAAAAAAAAAAAAAAGAAAGAAAAACTACCAGGAAATGTTTTATCTTGATAAAATTATGGAACCATTTTTGTTATTTATTATGAGATAAAAACCTAAGATTATAGAACAATTTTGTTATTTGTTATGATATAAAAATCTAACTTTGGATCTAGACTTAACAACTGATACCTGTTGAATAATCAAATACTTTCAAATACTGCACTGTTTTATACTAGACACATATCCAATAGTTAAATGAATAAGTTACTAAGTCCATGTGACTCTAAAATAACCTACACTGGAAGTGGCTGATAATTTTTCATCCTGTGAAAATACCATATGTGTTTATTCAATGTATAGTGTGAAAACTTTTATGGGACATAGAAGATGAACTGAATAATTATGTCAGGGAAAAGGAATAGTTGACAGGAAACTACAAATAAACTAAATCATGAAAGGTAAGGTATTGTGACTGAGAAGTTGATGTAGCCTAGTACACATGAATGGTGGAGAAAAAGTGAGAAAGAACTGCTCAAGGCCCAATACCCTGATCAAATACATGGATGTGTGAAATTTCAAATGCTCTTAGGCAGCACATGGAGTTAACTCAGAACATGGGAGGTGATGACATGAGATAATAATATGCAAGGAGGATGCTACCAGTCATTTTGGATTTTGGCAGAAAAGAAGTGGAAGCTCATCAAAGTGTATTAGGCATCTCAATAGTAGCATAAGGAAATTTATGAAAATAATGGCTATATTTATATGTGGTTGCATGAGTGTAAAGTATGGCTAGAGGAACAAATTTGATAGGTAAACAGACCACAGTAGTTAGGTTGGAGAGCCCTGTAATCATCACTGCAACAAATAACAAGGGCTCGGTGAGCAGGGACAGAGTAAATGTAGGTAGAGGAAGATATACTTTAAGGAAAGATTCAACAGAGTATTGGATGGGTTTTTTTTTTAAAGGAGAAGAAACAAAAATAATAGAAATAAATATTATTTAATTCAGAACCTAAATAGTAGACATTATAAACCAAATAGGATTAAATACTTCAGTAGTTCCAAGGGAATTTGGAGGCCTTTACTCCGCGTTTTTTTCATGATTTTGGTTACAGTTATATTCCATTGTTCACCTCTATTTATGTGACAGATTTACATGTGTTGACTTCTGCAAACATCTCTATCATTTTACTCAACAGAAAATTTATATTTCCTAAAGTCATGAGTGACTAGATGAGGAAACTGAAACATAAAAAGTAGGTAAGTAACTACTGGAGCTACTAAATTGCCAAGTAACTATGTTAACACAGGTGTTCTGGCACCTTTATCTGTGTTCTTAACTACTACAATATTCTAGACTTTAGTTAGTATTTCCCTTCATAGCCTCCAATAGTACTCCATTCAGCAAAATTCTAAACATCTTAAAATACACAAAAGTTAAATCTGGGCTGGGGATTTAGCTCAGCGGCACAGTGCCTGCCTGGCAAGCACAAGGTCGTGAGTTCGATTCCTGGTACTGGAAAAAAAAACAAAAAAGAAAAAGTTAATTCTATTGTTAGTCATAAACAACAGATAGGAAGTACAAGAGAAAAAATTGTCCATAACCATAATCTTGAAAGATCTGAAAAGACAAATAACAAAAATGTAGCAAATTATAAAACTCTCTTAGTTTCTTACTGCAGCAATATAATTGTATGAAATTGGAGGCTTAAACAATAATGTACTTATTTTGTTCTTAGAAACTGGAAGCATGATGTCAGGGTGACCACACACCCACTTTCTCTGGAGACCTTCCTTATCTACAGCCGGCCTGGTCCTCTGTGTCTTCAGCGGGTGGGAGGAAGCCCAGAAGCTGTTCAGCCTCTGCTTCCAGGGCCAGAATCTAACTCCTAGGGGCTATGCTTTAATGACCTAGACATCCACCAAGGCACTGCTTTATGGTGAGGTAGGATTTAAAATATGAATTTGAGAGGAATGTAAATATTCAGTCCATTACAAAAATGTTGAAGAAAAACATGAAAGATAAATTGAACAAAGTGGAGATATATTGTTTAAAGACAAAATATAATAAACTCAGTATTAAAAATACCAATTATTTTTCTAAATAAATGCATAAATTCCATTCAAGATCAATCAAAATCTTAGAGGAAATTTTATTTTAAAAGATGGAAACCGAAACATATAATGACACCAAGAGAACAGTAAAATTCTAAAGAATAAAAACAAGGTGAAGAAATTGCCCTTCCAACTATCAAGACTCATTTTAAAATCCTCTGAGACCACTAGAGTGATTGATTGTAAATAATAACTCCAAGCAAATTCTATGATTAATAACATAAATGTTTGAAATGATCGTGAGCAAGTGGTAGACAGTTTACACATAGGAATATATTATAAACTAATTCATATGTGCAGTATATTTGGTAAATACTTTTATGGGAAAGTTCCTCAGTTTATATATACTCATAATATAATTATTTTGTGCTTTTTGTGCTTTGACTGGTTTTTGACCTCAAGGTAATAATATATAGAGAATATATTAGATATATGATTATATGAAAACTGACGAACTTTCCTACAAAAATATATTCAAATAGTTTTAATTATTCACTATTTAACCTGTGTACACTCTTGTGTTAATAATTTGTATATGCATATTTTGGAATAAAATTCTACCTAGTTAAAAAGTAGTAAGTAAAAACTACTGTTTTGACATGGAACAGATGATATATCAGTGGGAAAATGCATATTAAAGAGATTAATGCTGATATGAACATTTAAAATATGATGTGGTATTCAAATTATTCAATAAGCTTTTTTGACACATTTGGATCACCACATAGAGAATTATGTTAGATATCTGAATAAGCAAAAATTAAATCAATAAGCTACTATATACAAAAGTTTCTGATGGAATAAAACTGCAAAATGTTTACCTCTAAAATATATCTATATGATCTGGTTGAGGTGATGTTACTTTAATAAGATACAGGTAAAAATTGTCTTATAATAAATTGCTATTAAATTTCACAAAGCAAATTTAATTTATACAAATTTATTTTATTTCTATAAAATACTGAATAAATGAAGGAATAATAACTATAATTGACATATTCTAAGAGGGTTGTAGGAGAAGTTACACAAACAAAATATTGATACTCATCTTTTTTTAAAGATGCAAGTGAAAATAACAGAACTACATCAACATTATTGCCTTGAGGTCAAAAACCAGTCAAAGCACACAAACACAAAATCATTAAATAAATAAAAGAGAGGCAAAGAGTGAGTCACTGCAGAAGTTAAAAGGAATATTTTAAAATATCTGAGACAAGCACAAACGAGAATATAACATGCCAGAACTTCTAGAATGCAACAAAAGCAGTTTCAGAAAGAAAGTTGAGGCAATAACTACTACATTGAGACAGAAAAAAGAGCCCAAATAAACAACCTAGGTTTATACCTTGAGATACTATAAAAACAAGAATAAGCTCAGTCCAAATTTAGCAGAGAGAGGGAAATAGTAAAAGTCAGAGCACAAATAATGAGAAGAGACTAGAAGTAATAGAAAAGATCAATAAAACAAAAATGTATTTTTAAGGTAAAGAAAATCAATAAACTTTATCTAGACAAGGTAAGAAGACTCAAATAAATAAAATAAGCACTATAAGAGGAAACAAGGCAACTGATATCACAGAAGTACAAAAGATTAGGAGACTGCTATGCCCAACAAATTATATAACTTAGATGAAGTGGATATATTTCTACACCTGTACTACGTACCAAGATAGAATCACAAAGAAATAGAAAATGTGAACAGACCGACAATAACTTCAGAAATTGAATCTATAATAAAATGTCTCCTACCACAGAAAAGCCCAGGACTTGATGCTTTCTCAGTCAAATTCAGTCAAAGAATTAAAGATCTAAAACCAGTCCTTCTCAAATCCTTTAAAATGCTGAAGAGGAAATCCTTCCAAATTTGTCTTACAAGACAAGTATTACTCTGATACCAAAGCCAAGACATACTACAGAAAAGAAAATTACACAGCAAGATCCTTGAGAAAAGCAAATGCAAACATGTTCCACAAAATCCAACTAAATGTAACACTATAATTAATGTATCATGCAGTATAATCAAATGAGGTTATCTGAGGGGTATATTTCTACATATGTACACATGGAACTGCAATATATCACATTAACAGAATGAAGGAGAAAAACATGAGTATCTCAGCAGATGTAGCAAATATTTCATCAGGTTTCCATGATAAACACTCTCAACAAATTAGGAGTAGAAAAGATATAAATCAACACAACAAGGGTCACACATGCCAGACTCATGGCTGACATCACACACAGTGGCGAAAACTTGGAAGTTTTTCCTCTAAGACCTGGAGCAAAGTATGGATTCTGACTTTTACCAGTTCTTTCAATGCACAAGTAAAAGTTCTACCCAGAGCAATGATACAGGAAAAAGAAATAAAAAGATCCAGATCAGAATGGGAGAAGTTAAACTTTCCCTATTTTTAGAGGATATAACTTCATGTAGAAAAAATCCTAGATACATCATTTTAAAAATCCTAGAAATAATGAAAAAAAAATGAGTAAATTTGCAAGATTCAAAAACAACTGCAAAAATCAGTAACATTCTTATATACCTCCACCAAATGACCCAAAAAAGAAATCAAGTAGACAATTCAATCTACAATGGCTATAAGTCAAATGAAGTGAAAGTCCTGAACTTTGAAAAATATAGTTTGAGAGAAAGAAAATGAGGAAGACACAAGTAGTAAGATATCTTACCTGCATGGATGGAAAAATTAATATTGCTTAAACACCCATGCTCCCAGGTACAGTTTCAACTGTGTTCCTAAAAACATGCTGGAAATTTAATCACGAAAACAACAGTACTGGGAGGTGGGTTATAATGTGAGGTGATCTGATGTGGTTATGATGGGAGTAGGTTACTTGTAAAAAGATTAATTCGGCACTCTTTTGTACCTTGCTTGCTCTTTACTCTTCTGCCTTCTCTCCTGGAATAATGCAGTACAAAGACCCTTCACAGATGCCAGCCTCTTCATCTGGGTCTTCCCAGTCTCCAGAACTGTGAGAATATAAATTCATGTTCACTATAAATTACCCGATCTATAGTATTTCATTAGGAAAGCACAGAATAGACTCAGGTACTACCTACAGCAGATTACTATCAAAGTTACAGTGGCATTTTTTCACAGAAATAGAAAAAATGTTAACAATGAAAGACTCTAAAGAGTCAAAGCAATGCTGAGCAAAAAAAGAGCAAAGTTAGAGCTATCATGTACTTGCTTTTAAAATATACTACAAAGTGAGAATACTCAAACCAAGATGGCATCAACACAGAAACATACAAAGACAAAGGTAACACAATTAGCCTAGAAATAAATGTATGCATTCGTATTAAGCCATGCATTCGTATTAAGCCCAGGTGATTAATGTGTTGGGACAACTGGAGATCAATAAGCACAAGAATGAGATTAGATCCTTATCTCACAAAGAACCAGAGTCAATTGACTTAAACATAAGATTTGAATCTATAAAACTCCTAGAAGACAGAATATGGGAACAGTCCCATCACACCACTCTTGGCAATATATGTTTTTTCTTTTTTCTATTGCTTGGGGTTGAACTTAACACCTGACGATGCTAGGTAAGTGTTCTATTGCTGAGTTACATGCCCAGCCCTGGGCAATGAACTGTGGATAAACCTAAAAGCATGAGCAATAAAAACAAAAAGATAAATGTAATTGCATCAAATTGAAAAGCTTTTCTATAAGTAGGAGACAACAGACAGAATGAAAGAAAATATTTGTTCAACATACATTTTATAAGGAGTTAGTATACAAAATACATTAGGAACTCACATAATAAAGTAGTAAAACTAAATTTAAACAATTTGAAAAATAATTTTAAAAGTCGTAATAGCCATTTCTTTAATGAAGCATGCAAATAGCTTACATGTATTTGAAAAATACTTAAAGTTAGTATACATTAGAAAACTGCAAATTGATAACAATCAGTTACCACCTCACTCCTGCCAGCAAAGAGTAAAGATGACAGTTGGTATGAACTGGACAAAAAACCTTATGTCATGTTGATGGAAGTATAAATTGATGCAGCCATTAATGGAAAATGTCCAGAGGATACTTTGTACATT
>NW_004955447.1:5991846-6080580 GCF_000276665.1 Chinchilla lanigera | reverse complement strand
GCAGGAGGATTGTTGTGAGTTTAAGGCCAGCCTGGGCTGCATAGTGAGCTCAAGGCCAGCCTGGGCTGCATAGTGAGCTCAAGGCCATCCTGAACTGCATAGTGAAACCTTGTCTCAAAAATATAAATAAATAAATAAAATATATGTATATATGAATATGTATATATGAATAGTATTCAGCCTTTAAAAGAAAGTGAATATTATCTTCTGTGATAACATATATAATGTTGAGTGAAATAGACTGATATAAAAAAATGAAACAGCATTTCACTTGTGAGTGTAATCTGAAAAAGTTAAACTCATACAAGTTCTGACAATAATGGATCCCAGAGGCTAGAAGCCAAGAATGAAAGGGAGAACAGGAGTTGACAGACAGAGGATATGAAATTTTATTTATATCAGTGCAATATGTTTAAGAGACCTATTATACAGCAAGCTGATTACGGTTAATAACTATGTATTGAATTCTTAAACATTGCTAGCAAAGTAGATTTTAAGATTTTTTTTCTACACACACACACACACACACACACACACAAAGGCAACTGTGAGTTAATGCATGTGTTAACAGATCCATTCATGTACTCTATGACAGACTTCAACATAATGTGCGCATGACAAATATGTGTAGTTGTTTCATTTAAACACAAACATAGGGAAGACCTGTCAATAAATCTAGACGTAAGTCAACAATGTCTTACTGGCCTACCCCTTTACCTTCTCCCTAAACCAAATCAGTCTTTTCCAAAATCAAGCAATAGATTCTTCATCCAACTCTCAGCTCTGACTTATTTCCTTCAGTGTAATGTCAACATAATGTTTAAGTTTTATTAAATTAGAGTTAGATAATAAAAATTTCAACAAACCAATGTTTTTTTTTATCTTAATGTGAGCTAAAGCATTACAGTATAGTATGATTACAAATCCCATTTTTTTCAAAGAAGTCTTCATTTACTTGTTTGTCCTCACCCACTTAACAATAGTCCCATCTTCACTGTGATATATCAAGCATCCTGTTAGATGATGAATATAGAGTGACTTGGCAAAATCCAGTCCTTCTTAGATCTCTTTCCTGATCTGTTCCTTTCTGCCCCACCTATTCAAAGTCAGCCTTACTCCTGTCATATTTTTGCCTCAGGGACTTTTACCTGCGTTTTACTTTTCTTCTGACTGAAAACATCTGTTGTCTGCCTCTCTCATTTCTTGAGGTTTCTAATAAGACTTCAACTTATCGGTTAATTTTTATATTTATAATAACAATATTCTCATAGTTGTATTTAGTATAATACAATTTTTGACAGTTTTCTTTTCTATTATAGGTTTTACAATTTTTGACACATGATTCACATATATTTTTAGCTTCCCCTTTTCCTGCCAGAAAATAAGTAAATTCTAAACATGAATTTATACTTATGCATTTAATTCCAAAGATGCTCATCATATAATATGCACTTATCATATATGTCTTTAATAAAAAAGTAAGAAACTAATTTTATTGCAAAATATTATGCATGCTACATTTATTTAAAATATTAAAACATATAAGATATCAATCCTATATACTTTTATGCAGACACTGAACTTTTAAGTAATCTTGGGCAAAAGAATGAAAAAGGATAGGCAGAGATGGTGTTATTGGTCATTTCTGCCTTATCAGAAATGCTACCATAGATTTCTTAACAAAAGATACAGTAAACATGAAAAACTTAATATTTTTATTCTCACAATAATAGTTATTTTTATACTACTCTCCATATTTTTCTGCATTTTCCTGTAAAATATGATATGTAACAATTATAAATTGAATAACAGAAAACTATACTCTCATTCACTAGGCAATCATTTTTAAAGTACTTTCTGAAATGCAAATTTATTTAAAGAACGGACTTTTAAAAGGACTCTTTTGAATACTGGGTTTAGTGAAAAAAATTGAAACTCAAATTATCAGCTAGAAACAAATAAATGATGGAGCAGGGTATTAGTTCCTCTACAATGCAATTGAGAAATCAGCATTTATTTTAAATTACCTTAGCCATTCTTAATGTCATATCCTAGAGTTTATGTCATGTCCTGGCACAGCCTTTTGCTGGCTCTGCGGTTTCCTCAACACTTGGTCTCCTCTCCTTCTTATTTCATCCCCTCAGCAGAAAAGGAAAGTTATAATCTGAAGTCATGTGACATTCTAGTATTTTCTTCACCCATGCAAAAAATTGTAGGGCCCTGTTCCCCCAAACACATACAATTCCATCATATCTTATTTGCAAAAAGCCCTTTATAAGTATAAATCATTATATGAGCTTCAGCCTTATCTAGTGCATATTTTATAGTAGAGAAGATGTAGAAAAACTAACCACTGATGTAAATAGATTTTTCTGCTAATTGTAGATTAGTAATTAAATGAGTAACATGGCATATCCTGCTGAAGTTCTGCTCTTCACTACTTTGACAAAAAACTCTTTTCTTTAATTCATCAGCACTATATGTCAACTGTGTTTTGTATGACTCAGAGAGGGTAATATGTTTTAAATGATCATTCTCAATAACAATAGTAAGGTGCCTAAAATTATATTAATAAGAATTTGGAAAAAAGAAAGAATAAACACAGAGCCACAATTGTATACATGGCATTATCGATAAAAATAATTTTAGCAAACCCAGAAAGGCAAGCAATTGCTTGAAATTTTTATTATTTTGATATTGAAGAATCTATAAAAATCAATCAAGCAATTCAAAAGAAATGAAAACTTTAAATAGATTATTTTTCTAGTGTACTTATAGAAATAATGAAAGATACTAAAATTGCACAGAGACATACACATTGTATGAGAAACATTTCAAGTGGTGACCACATTTTTAATATTCTATGAAGAAATGCTAATAGCACCTTTATACATGGTGATAGTATCATTCTACCCAAAAGGTAAAGTGGAATCTACTCTGTGAGTGATTATATTTCCTTTTTTATTGATTTAATCTCTTTCCAGAACAAAAAGTTTGTTTAGAATAAAGCATTGACATGACTGAGAATTGAAAACACAGTAGCAGAGAAATAATTCTCTATGCATGAAAAGAAGATAGTCTATGTGTTGTCTTCATTTACACTTAATTCAAACTTAGATAGAAGTATATGTATAGAATGACTATATCGTGAAAGACTCATCGTCATGAATAAAAGTTTTCTATAGCTTAGATTTCAAGATATCATGTGACCAAAACTTTCACAATTGCAATCTTCAGTTTTGAGTTGCAACAATTATGAGTTACAAAACTATTTGTATGGATTTGTCCTGCTGACGTATAAGAAATACATAGTTAAACAATGTTGTCATCAGGTTTGTCCTCAGTGAATGGAATGACTTACTTTTGTAATACCATCGGCAAAGAGCATTAATTTTGTGTTGTTTCTTTCACCTTCTGGTCACAAGAAACTTATCACAAAGTGTTGAAATGAAGACATTTGCTGACTCATCATTACAGTCCAGAGCTCATCATGTTTAGTTGGCAAAAAGATACTCTGAGCAAATGCATGAGCTAAGTAACTTCCACATTTTATGGAGATATTTTAAATAGTTGATAAATGCAAGAAGACTACCTTCCAAATTGTTTTAAATATTTAATCTCACTGAAATAAAATTTCCAGTGAAGTTTTTTTATAACTTGGGAAATGATTCTAAAAGCTCTATTAAGAGAAAGAAAAATAGCAAAGAAATTTTGTGAAAAGATTGATTAATGAGATGCTTTCTTTTATATAAAATACAAACTAAGTTTAGAATTATCAAAAAGTTATTCAATATAAGATTAATAGCACAGAAAAAAAGATTAATAATAGAATAACTAGCTCAATATGTTAGGAATTGTGCATATAATAAAAACTGTATTATTAATGAGTAAAATTTGACTTTTAAATATGTTGTCTTTGAAGAATTGATTAAACATTTAGAGAAAATTTAATCATTTCTTCCTATCTTACTTCCCAATAACTTTCAAGTACACTAAATAAATTCAGTAAATATGAACATTAGAAACTGTAGATGGATATTAGCTGAACTCTCAGATGAGCCAATGACTTCCTGAGAATATAATGATACAATAACTGGTGAAGTGAAAAGGTCAATTGCTTTAAGCACACAAACTTTTAACACATCTGTATTTCAAACGTGTTAATAATACTTTGTATGACAAAGGTGAGGGAGCCAACTACAACAAATATGGATGTTAACGCAACCATCCCTTTGCATCTTTGGGGCATTGGTATGGAAACACCCCCCCAAAAAAATAAAACCTGCAGATGGTCAAGTCCTGGCATTGCGTGAGACTGTGGTAGCGTGGAGCATGAAACGATCACTTGGAGAGACTTGGTCTGATACTGAGAGGCTCAGAGGGACTGTCCCAAGGAGAGCACCCAAAGTTAGCGAATCTCAAAGCAGCAGCTGCAAACTGAGAACTCTTTGGCTTTTATTTGGAATACCAGGCGGTAGAGTAGGAAAAGCATAAGAAAAACAGCTTGGGTAAGAAAGGCTAAGCAGTTTGTTGGGGCAAGGGGAAGTACAATGGTTGCACACAACACGTTTTACTAGTCTAAACGTCTTGTGGTTTTCAGCACATTATGTTGAGGGGCCTACATGTTTTTCCCACAGGCCCCTTCATGATTTTAATCATCTTTTAATTTTTCATCCCTCTGGCCATCCCCAAATCCCTTATATAAAATGCTGGACTATTTTTGTATAATATGAGTCTATCCTCTTGAATAATTTAAATTTAGATTATTTATGAAACTTGCTATAAAAGTGTTATGTGAATAGGTGTTGTGCTGTATTTTAGGAAATAATGACAAGAAGAAAAGGCCTGTAAGTATTGAGTGCATGCAGATACAATTTTTTGAATATTTTAATTCTTTAGTGTATGGAGTCCATAGATCCAGAATCCTTGGATACAAAGGCTAACTGAGCTTAAGCAAGTGCTTAGATACAGAAATTAGTTAAAGACATACCTTAAATCCAGTCAATCAGTGATGGTCATGGTCAAATCACGCTCGAATGATAACTGAAATGAAGAGAACTGCAGAAAACGTCCATCGTTGTTAAAGAAGAAATGCAAAATACTAAATTAGCTGTGATTTTCTAGCTATTCAGTTAGAAGCATTTTTGCATAATAATGACACTCTATTGTATGAAATAAAAAGATATAGGCATTTTATATAGGCTGTTAAAAAATGTATGGGGTTGGAGACATAGTTCAGTGGTACAAGCACCTTCCTGGCAAGCACAAGGTCCTGCATCTGATTCCAGCTACTAAGAAATAATATAATATAATATAATATAATATAATATAATATAATATAATACAATATAATAATATAATATAATAATATAATATGATATAACGATCTAATCATTGGAGAAAGTAATTTTGGAAAAGAATAAGGGGATGGTGATATTTCTCATATATATGCATAAAGTTTAAGAAACTATAATCCTTGCGTTCCAGTTTTAGAATAGTCTCAAGTCCACAACAGAGTCAAGTCTGCAAAACCAAAAAAATTCTTTTATTTTTGGCCTAAATGAATATTTCTTAAAATTTTCCGTATCTTATCCACTTGCTTACTATGATAGAGAAAGCTGCCCTCTTCAACACCTCCATGATAAAACTCTTCTCACTATACCAGTCCAGGACCATCCATAATGACGAAGTCTGTAGCTATAGAATAAGAAAGTAGGGATCTGGTTAACCAAGACTTCAATGAGAGGGGAGTAAGTTAAAGAAAGAAAAAAAAAGAAAGAAAGAAAGAAAAAAGAGAAAAAGAAAGACAAAAGAAAGAATGAACGAAAGGATGGAAAGAAGAATAGAAGAAAGGAAGGAAGGAAAGAAGGAAGGAAGGAAGGGTAAATAAAGCCAGAGGTTCCTTTTAAGAACTAGACTTAAGAATACTCCTAAGTTAGTATTTTGTTGTTATACCAAGAAAACAATCAATTACTGATCAAGACTGTTATTCAAAAGAAAGATCTATCTGTAATCCTTTAATAATGGTAAAACACTGGATTCAATTTCTATGTCTATTAGTAGTTTAGCGATTAAGTAAACTACAAATCATTCATCTAAGAAATTATACACAGTGATTAAAAATCATTCATTTGAGCAATAATTAATGGAATGATAAAAGTCTAAGTAGAAGAAAAGCACCATAGACAACACATTTCCAATGCGACATTATTTCAGGGAGAAAAATAAAGGTAATAAACTGAAGTCATTGCCATTTATATTCTAAGCTTTTTCTTCTAATTTCTTGTGCACTGTGTGTTTCCTAATGTCCTGGAGTTAAACATATTTTTATTTTAATACTTTTTGAAAGTGATGAGAAAAGATGAGAAAATGATCTTTTAAAATATGGGGTTTTGTTATCAATTTTGTATTTTTACCAGTATGAAAAAGGTAGCTACTTGCCAGTCAATCCAAGTTACTACAAAGTCAATGCAGTAGATTTTCCCCCCGTAGATCCATCTAAGCATTAGCATTCCTGCTGTCTTCCTCTCTGCTATCATTGCTGCTGTGAAAGGAAGTGGCATAATCATGAATCTAAACTCAAGATGGAGACTGACAGTATGTTGGTAAAAGAAACTCATTTTACCTGGTGCAAGTCTGAAGAGAGGCCACAGAACTAATTTATCTTCTGATGGAGTCCCCATTCTAAATGAGAGGAGAAATGGCAATGCATTAGTCTATGTCTTTAATGTCACAGTTCTAATTTAGCACATTACTGAGAAGATAAATCTTTGAGTATGTCCTGAATAAATAATATATTGTTATGACTGTGTTAATAAGCACCTCATTTTAATTTATTCTTAACAAATAATAAATATGTACAAATATTTATGGAGTGTTTTAAGGTATAAAAAGTAATAATTTATGAAATCAACAGCCTATCTCCCAGTCTAAAGAACATTCTTGTGACTTTTGAAATCCCTGTGAAACTTCCCTACTAGTTGTGACTATTCTGAATTTTGTATTCACTGTATGCTTTCTTTCTTACTTGCTCCAAATGACATAATGGGATCATATAATATACAGATGTTAATACCTGACTCTTTAGCATACTGAATTCCAGGTTCATTAATGCCACTGCACTCATCAGTAGTTTATTCTTCATACTGCTAAGTAGTTGCCTTACTGAGCTTCTGGGTTCCTAGGAAAAAATACCTGACACTCACAATTTAAACCAGAAGAGGCTTAATTTGCCTCATAGATTTGGGGGGTTCAGTTCATAGTTGCTGACTCCATAGCGGAAACAGCATGATGGAAGGGAACAGCAGAGGAGCTGTTCATCTCCAACCAAGCAGGAAGCAAAGAGAGAGGGGAGGAGCTAAGGACAAGAGTGCACCCTTCCTGTTCACGCTCCGGTGGCCCATCTCCAACCTAGTCATATTTCCTAATGATATATTCGGCCATCATTTCATCCATGGATTAATCCACAGATGGATATGGCATCCCCATGAGGTAATCATCTTCCAAAAGCATCACTTCTGAATAGATGAAATTTTGGGGTGATATTTTAATCTAAGGAGTAACTATAGTATTGCATCATACAGGATGTGCCTCCAGCTGTTCATCCATTTGCCAGTTCATTTAAATAGAACCACATTTCATTGATTATAAGTAAAACCTGGATGGATTGGATGGGCACGTGACTGGTACACTTACAGAGTCATGTCATTGGAAAGGTCCCAGGCCTGGTTAAATACTCTGTGGTCATCATCTTTATTATTGAGCTAATGTTGGTAAACAAAGTCTAAGGTAGCAATGTTGCATGAGATTGAGCAGAAGTCTGTTTCATACGTGTGTGCACTATTCCTTGCTACCCCATTCATGAACACAGAATTCTCATGAGACTTCATTCCATGGAACGCGGAATAACCCTAAGCAAATAAAAGGTAAATGTGTGAAATCCACCACTGATACATAACAGTGTAATAGCCCTGCCAAAATAGACACAAGTAGAAATAGAAAACCTGAATAATTTATTATTAGAGAGATTAAATATAATTAAAAGTGATTCTCCATCAGAATGCCAAATGGCTTTAGAACTAAATTACTCTAAGCATTTAGAACAAATCAATTCTAACCTTGCATAAAATCTTCCAGAAAACAGAAAAAGTGAGGACACTCAATTTCCTTTCAGTAGGCCAGCATAACATTCATACCCAAAACTAACAGTGATTTTCTAAGAAGGGAAACTATAGGCCAGTCTTAGGAATATAAATGCAGAAATCCCCACCAGTACTCAGAAACTGATTCCAGTAATACAGTACACAAAAGGAACCACCTCTTCACATGCTTGGCTTTATTTCAGTAATATAAATGTTGTGTTTCAATTCGAAGAGTAATCAAGGTAATCTACTACCTTAACCGAATATAGAAGAATTACACCTTTGTCCGATTAAAACAAAAAAAAATCAATAAAATTCAAAATCCGTAGAATAAAGCACTCAGCAAGTTAGGACTTGAGAGAATTTTCTTTAAGATTAAAAATAGATATTATCCACAACAAAAAAATAAGCGCATACCATAGCAAGTCATGGTATGTTGAGAGAACTTCTTCAGGGACTGAAAATTAGGACCAATGCTATCACCCTTATAATCAATATTGTACTAGAGGTTGTCTCGGTCCGAATATCGAAACAAAATTAAAATTATAGGGATTGAAATACAAAAACTTCTCTGTATCTGTAAATAATGAAATTGTGCATGTAAATAAAAAAGTGTAAAAATTCTTAAAAATACTTGGATAAAATATGATCAATAGCTATTTAGTTAATAATAAAACGAATATGAACTTACATCGCTTGTAGGAGAACTTCACGATACATTTAAAGGTACCCGGGCAAGGCACGGCGGCTGAGCTGGCATCTGCTTCCCTGCCCCTAGGGGAGGACACAGCACAAGGAGGGAGGCAGAGACAAGAGCCTGAGCCAAGGGGGGGGACAAGGCTCCCTGGGAAGCATACTGCACCTTCTCCAGGGGACAGAATCAGCGCCCAGGGTTCCTGCAGCAGGGAAAGTGAGGTGGACCTGACCTTTAGTCCCGGCACTGCGCTGGGACCCTTCACAGGGGCTCCCTCCTGTCTACCCCGCAGAAGACTGCAGCAGGGCTGGCCTCCTGGGGTTGGTCAGGAAGCAGTCACTGCAGGGGCTCCCAGGCGCTCGCATGCGGGCTGTTGGTCTGCGTTCTGGCCAGCAGAGGCTGCAGGCAACTGGGCCACAGGTCGCCGGGCTCAGGTACCTGCTCTCACAAAGGCCAGAGGCTCTGGCTAAGGCCCCGGGCCTGGGCACACCGTAGGCAGTCAGGGGGGCCTCTGACCCCCACCCTCTTGGCCTACGTAATAAAGCTAAATAGACTCAAAAGCTTAAAAAAAAAAAAAATGGCACACTGATATACATGGCAAAAGAGAGCGTTTACCTAAAGATCATTTCAGACCTTAAAAATGAAACAACCATCTAACCATTTTCAGAGAATAAAATCCTCCAAATTAATTTTGTAGAAAGCGTTAGAATGTGCTGTGAAACATATTAGATCTTTACCTTTTATTTTTACATAAAATATGCAAAGCAATGGCACTCTTGAATAAAACTGAAATGGATATTCACCTTTTAAAATTGTATTTAGAAAAAAATACATAAAATGGAATCAAATTGTATTTAGAAATACATTATGGTTACCGTATCTATGAAAATGCATGTGTACGTGTTCTCCATATTTCTGTACATTTTATCAGAGAAATGATTTTGAAATTCCTGGGAAAAAATATGCAGCAGGAAATTTAAAATGCTTGGAAGATCTTTTTCCTAGTTTTAATAACGCTTAGAGCAGGTCTATATTTTATACGATGAAATAAAGTTATCATTGTCTGAACTAAGTACTTACACTTAATATGCTTCTAAGTACTCGCAATTATTTTTATTCAGGTAATTTATATAAATAATGGGATAACTTAATAAGAATTATCAAATACTGCATTACAAATTAATGAGTGGACCAAGTAATAACTAAAATTCTGATCCACTAAATGTCCGTTGCATATTATTCTGGATGCTAGGTTTAGCAAATGAATGACTTCTTAAAAGTGTAATTAAGAAAAATGCTAAAATCATCTCCACGGAGCAGGAGTGATGCAATCAACTAGACTTCATGCTTCATTAAACAATTGTGAACTGTTTTTCTAGATAGGCCATATAGAATTAGAGGAACTGAGGTTATGCCTGCACAAAAATGCTCTTTTCATATGCTGATCATTTAAATAAGTCAAATCTGCATAAGTGCTGTTGGGTCTCATGGGTTCTACTTCTGTGAATTGACCTATACCTTCAAAATGATTTACAAACCTAAAATCAATACAGTACTTTTAGCTTACTTTAGCATGCTCAGAGGTGGGAAATTTTGAGTCACCTAATGTGCAGGCAGGCACCCAGCTGAGGTTCAGCAGGCTATTCGTTGCCTTCTTTCAGTCTGTAGTGGAGAAGATCAGAATTCGGAGACAGTTGTCAGGGTAGCCCAGTGCCAGCTTAGAAGCAAGCAGGGAGGATCAGAATCCCAATTCTGGTACCTGTTAGTGGAGCAGCCTCACACAAGTCCTGTAACACTTCTGAACTTCATTTTCCCTTTTCCAAAATAAAGAAAATAGACTGTACCCAGCTGAGTTGATTTTAGGACCTGAGAGCATAATCTAAGTGGGAAATGGTTTAACATTTGTTAATATTCAAAGCAACTTTATGAAGCATAACTACTGTGAATAACCAGATTTCACACACGCATATACCTATATAGATGTGTATCAATTTATACAACTTAACTATAGTTTATTCATAAAGACATGAGCTGGTGTTTAAAATTAATTTTCATCTGAAAATCACAAGGACAAACACTTATTTAAGCATAACTACACATGATTAAATTATTTAGTATTAGTGAGAGTAAAAATCAAGGAATGATGCTAAAGTAAATCATAGACAAGGTGAATAACATTTTGCTGACATACACAAAAATGTGGAAAAATCGACAAAAAAGTAGGTATCTTCTAAACCATGGAAAATACCACAAAAATATACTGCCCATCACAATTTGCCAATATTTTAAATAAGTTTTAAAAATTAAAATTATATGAAGCAAAAGGAAAAGCGTAACATTTGATTAATCACTTTTTGATTAATGAAATTTATAGTTTTCAATGTTTACCTCCACATAATCAGAGGTGAGATATTTTAGCTTGTACTTATATAGACAGCTATCATTTCATAGTTTATAATTAACATCTTTAAGAACAGGTATAAAGAAAAGATGATGGAAATAGACAAATGCATGTTATAATGACATGATGTAAATCAGCCTAGGTTTTATGCTCTTCCTTCATTGGCAATATACATCACCTATAAAGGAGGGAGGGTAAAACCTGTCTCCTTTAGATTATATTCATGTTAAATTGATAGTTTCAGCTAAGAAATGCACTAAGATTTCTGAAACTGGTAGAAGCAAAAAAAAAAAACCTATGATGTAAAATTGTGATCAAGATATTTCATTTTGTTATGGAGAAACCACCTAGAGAAGGTGTTACAATTATGGAATATAGAATAAGTACTAATGTGCTGTTCCTGGAGGGCATCCAAATATTTTTGTTTGAACATGAAAACCTAAGTCTTGGTATTTGGACTTAGAAATGATTAAGAGAGTGTATTGTATATCCTTTCATTAGGGTGTTTGCCATTTTTGAGTAGACTTTCTGGATGTTACTCAATTCTTTAATGTTGTATACCTTTTATTGAATTTCTATTGATTAGACTATTATTCTGTTCACAATAATGCAAATGGTTTCTTTTATTAGCAATAAAAATAAATTAGTGGTATGGAATGTAAATTATCCATAATAACTTCTAATTTTAGGTGCTTTTAACATCTTATTGGTTTCCTCATCAATTATTAAATTGAATAAAATCTTCAATATATATTGATTTTATATTTGCATAACTATATTTCCTGTGATAACTAGTGCTTACTTTGAAAATGTTAGCTCTGTATCCAAAATCTAGTTTGAGAATTTGATAGTTGTCTGTTCCTTGACCAATACTGCCATTGTACATATTTCTCATAAGTAGACTTTTTCTACAACTCTGTCAATTGGAAAGAGTTGGTCTTATAGTTCTTTGAAGGGCCTTAAGTGATTAAATGTGAGGTTTTTGTTGCCTTTGTGAATAATAATTACAAGGTTTAGATATTTTTAAGAAGTCATTTTCTCTGACTATCCATCTTATCATTACATTCTTTCAGAGAAGTAATAACTTGAACATATCATTTCTTCCAAAGTAAGACTGCAGGTATGGGGACTGTTATTTCTTTATCTCATGAGGCTGTGGTTTACGTAGAGTATACACCATGTAGACCACTCTTCTTTTGCTTATTTTCATAAAATACATTTGAAAAAATACATTTTCAAAGAGTAGAACAACAAAACACTTTTATTTTTATTTTATTTCAAAGACAAAAAAACAAACAATGAAGATAAAAATATAAACAACACAGAAACAACAAAAACGATACATGACCTCAAAACAAAATGATAAGAATTAACAATGGTTGCTACATTACATACAGTTATCTTCAAGAAAGTTGTTCAGTCCACTAGATGTAAAAATGCAAGATTGATCAAACAATCAAAGACAGTAACAAGTAATAAAAAAAATACATTGGAAATGATACAGAGCTACAAAACACTTTTAAAACCCATTTAATCTTCCTTGATTTTCTTCGGTAGTTATTTTATTATTTCTATTTAATACACATATTTATTTTAAGAGAAAAAGTATATCTTTGAAATCTATCACATCTAAACATCTCTAACCTGAATTTTGGATTTCTAAATTTAATTCTAATTCTGGATATCTCAATTCCTTTTCACTACTTGGTGATTAAAGCTTTATTATGCTCTTGTTGGAAAGTTTTATGTGTTTCATAAACATAATGCATATACTGCAAAGTAACAGCTTTCAAGCCAGGCTTCGTTTCCTCTTCCAGGGAAATGGCTGTGGAGATAGAGTTTCCCACAGTGGTGTGTCAACAGATATAAGGAAATAGCCAGGTTGTGTAGACATGGTGGTTTACACACCATGCAAGCCTTCCCCAGGCAAGAAAGACTCTTGCCTGTCGATACTATGGTTCTCAGATGCACAGAGTTTTTCTTGATATATATGGAAAACCTGATGAAATTAAAATTCCCAATTAAAATTTTATTCTTTATACAGATTTGAGTATTGTTCAGCAACTTTTGGGGCCTGAAAAGAGTCCAGAATTTGAATTTGAATTCCAATGTATTTATGCCTTAAACTGAACGATTCTCTGTTTCTTAATTTAGAAAATAAGAGTACAGTTGCTATTTCACAATCTTGTGTTGAGTAAATCAGACGCTGTTTTTGAGAGCTTTATAAAATGTTTAGAATCACATGCTTATTCCTTTTGTCATTTCTTATCTGGATATTCAGTTTTGAGGAGCACCAAAACGAGCTAAGAGATAAAATCTTAATATATATCCCAGTATCTGTTCATCAAATAAATAAATAAAATATAAGAAAAGTATTTTATGAATGCTATTTATTAAGCAAGTATATTTTATTTTATGCAACAAAACTAAATGTTTAATCTTATATAGCTATTATTGCAATATTATATCTAATTATGAATTTTGAATTTCTAATTCTAATTCTAAATTTCTAAATTCCTTTTCACTGCTTGTAGCTTATTGGTGATTAAAGCATTATTATGCTCCTGTTGGAAAGTCCTACATGTTTCATAAACCTGATGCTTATACTGCAAAGTAATGTTTTTCAAGCCGAAGCTCATTTCCTCCTCCAAGGAAATGGCTATGGACACAAAGAATGTTAAAAAGGTAAAATAGCGCATTAAGTGTATGTGTGATATTTTCACCAATGGAAGACACTTTGTATTGGCCTTAACTACTCTGCCACCTCTTTCACTCCACTCTACCTCTTTGTAAGATTTCTAAAGAAAGTCAGACTTTTATCCTCACTTCTCTGTAGTTAAGGTAGATGTTGATTCCCTGGTTTCTTTCCAGATTGCGTCTTTGTCTTTAGTTTTATATAGTTTAAATACGGCATGTCTGCGTGTTCTATTTAAGTATTTATTGTAACTTTTTGCTTAGTATTTTAGCCTTTTTTGGTGGATCTGGGATTTGGTCTCTCTTTAGTTTTATTCTCAACTTTATTTCTTTAAATGTTTCCCCTACTCCTTTCCCACTTTTTCTTTTTTTTTCCCCCTTTCTGGTGTTCCAATTATGAGTATGCTGCACATGTTCCAACTTTACATGCTTCTTGGATGTTCTGCTTTGTTTTTAATTCATCTTTCTCTTCATATTTCAATTGGGAAAGTTTGATCTGTTTCAAATTCATTGAAACGTTCATTGCCTCTTCAGATTCTTTTGGCATTTGTTTCACGTATTGTTAAAAGTAGCACATGTTGCATAGGCTAAAATCTACTGAAGTAAATATGCTTTTGGTGAGATTTGCAGGGAGTTGGCGAGGACTTTGATTGTATTTAATGTTTGTTCTAATCCTATGAATGACAACTGAGGAAGCTGAGTGTGGGAAGAAAGAGTGTGGCCTATAGGAGCCAAAAGTAAAACATGGATTTTACTTGCCTAGAATGAGTGCTCCTGAAATGGAACCTGAGGGGTCCCATTTCTTGTAGATTAAAAGAACCAAAAGGAGTTTATAGCACTCTAGCGGTCAACAAGTGTTGGTGACAAGAGTACCACAGGACTGTGACTGGCTGTCAGGCACTTGTTAAGCCTGTCTTGCCAGGTGGGAGACCCATGTGACCGAGGTCCCATGCCTCCTGATTCCTTGCCCTAAGGAATTTTGTCCACTCAATTTTATGGCATTTTAAATACGTTTGAAGTTTTGCATCAAATGTCAATTTTCTCTAATTTCCCTGATTTCTTCCCCTTCAACATTTTTCCACTCCTGGGAGAAGATCTCTGTCCGGAAGGTATTTTGGCTGCAGTCCACTGAGGTGAGGAGGGCTCCCTGGGAGGCCACGCGATGGGAGGGCGGAGAGACTTCTGTGAATTCCCCAGGAGTCCACAGCTGGTCGGCTTCTCTCAGAGGTGTTTCTCTCTGTCCTCCACAAGGGTAGCTTTTTTATCCTTCATTCTCTTCCCCACGTACACTGTTCTTAACCTATATTCCGATTACTATGGCTACACTTCTGCCCTGTCTGGACTGCTAGCTTTTGTTATAAAGAACAATCTGAGAAGGTTAAGCCTCGGCTACTCCTCCCCGCCTCCTGTCAGGGCCTTTGAGGGCATTTTATTTCCTCGCTTCTTCACTATAACAACTCCACTGTTTTATGATTCTTAGAAAGTCCATGAAAGTGTGGAAATGGGAATGTCTTACTCTTCTTGTTACAGATGTTCAACCCCTAGCAGATCATTTAAATTACAATGAGTTTGCCCTGGGGCTGTGAGTTCAGTGATTTTTTGCTCTGTCTCAGCACGTTTCAGGTACTCTACTGCTCAGGTGCTTGCTCTTCAGCCTTTGTGTGGCAGTCTTCACTGTGGCCTTAGCCCTTTGATTAGTCTGAGAAATGTTTGTTTGAATATTATTTGATTCACACCACATGATCCACTATGTTGCATGATTTCACGTGTATACATATTGTGAAGTAAAGTACCTTTCATCGATAGAATTATCACTTACAAATAACTTTACTTGCACCTCAGTTATTTGAGTAACCACAAGCTTTTACTTTTGCAGCATACAAACCACAAACAGGTCTCTGAAGAGAAAGCAACTCGATTTGATTTCTCTTCCTATCCTGACTTCCCTTCATCATATCTTTCAATACTATTTGAAAAGCAACGCTAGTCAATTCCTATTACTCGTGAATCTTTCACTTACTAAAATTGAAGTGATGCATTCTATTGTTTCCTATTGAGATGAGTGACGAATGTAGAATTGGTTTTGAAAGTGATGTCTGACCAACACAATCATGGGTAACGCAAAGGCATTAATGTGATGCATGGCCAGTGCTGCGAGCTCATCCGCAATAGCGTATTCTGGAGCAAGTTAGAGAAGAGTCGTTTGTTCAGCGTGGACTTCATCTTCATTATTCACCATGTGGTCCTGGACGATTAAAGGACATTTCTGTGATCCTCTGAGTTACTCATTCAGATTTAAGTCTAGTGGTGTGTTTCCCCAGCGTGCTTGCTGACAAATCATTGCCAGCAGTTCCAATTTTCTTCTGCCTGCTAAGCCAGGCAAATATCCTCAATCCGGACAACTTGAGGGTTGAGAAGATGGTGGGAACAGGGATGTGTGGGTGACACTTCCAGGTGCAAAACTAACAGGAATTCATTTTCTTCTCTGCTACTCATTAACGCTTGGAGTTAAGGGATGTTGCACTTTGAGAGTGAGTATCGGTGAACTGCAACCACGAGTGACAAACATTATTTCTACTTCAGCCGAACACTTCAATGAAAGGTAAAAATCACTGATTCTAAGTTCTTTTCAGAAATAGTCTCGTTACAAATCTAACAAAGTTTTAGAATGTCTCCATCTGTCCTGCTTGGTAGTTGAGGATCGCATCTTCTAATTTTGTGCTTTGTTGGGTAAATGGAACATACTCATTATATCTTATTGCTCTGTGGCTTTTAGCTATCTTCTCATTTAAGTCAACTTTTTTTCTCTTTAGGAAGTGAGAAAATAGCAGAAATAGCAGAAGTATAGTATTCCAGATATTATATATATATATATATATATTTATAACAGACTAACAGCTTATCCAATTTACCCATGGTTTTCCTCAAAAAGTTCCCCCTCCCTGTGCCCACACAAGAATGTCACAGCACCCAGATCTTGTGTTATCATCCTAGGCAAAGTCTGGCAGTCATCTGATAAACTAAAAGAAACAACACATCTAGAAAAATCTGGTATTGAAATCCAGCCATCTTTTTTGGATTGGCTTATTAAAGTACAAGCTCACACATTTAATTTCAAAACTAAGAACTTTCTGTTAGCTTTTATCCCCTATAACAAAATACTTGAGATAATCAACCGAAAACAGGAGAGGTTGATTCAGAAACTCCAGTCTGTACCTGGCTGGCCCTGGTTCTGGACCTGTGCCGAGCCAGAGCATCAGGGTTGGGCCAGAGAGTGGGGCAAAGACTATCACCTCACAGCCAGACACAGGAAAAGCTGAGTAGAAGGGGAAGGTCTCACTGTCCTCGCCAGTGCTTGAAGGATCTCCCATTAGTGCCCAGTGAAGCAAGAGAGAAGAAATAAGATAGAAAGGAGACAAGAAAACTCTTAGCTACAAATTGTGCTTTTAAGAAGACTGCAACTTTGGGGAGCCACTGAAGTTACCCAAAGTTATACACCTTGGAGCTTCCTAGGCCTCTGTTCTTTCCAGACCCATCCCTTCCCAAATTCCTCAAGAATATCAAAAATTTATAAAACTGGTTTTATTGAGAAAGTAAAGAGCAGAAACTTGACCCTGAGATAAAATGACAGGTTGAGAGAATTCAAAGAATGCTTATATTTTTAAAAAATTCTAGGGTCATACCTGTAAAATGGGCCTGCACCTGCTGTGGAGTGAGCCACCTTCTCCCTGGGTTTCTACTCCTCTGGAAAAGCGTACATAGAACCAAGCTGGAACTGAGCCTCCTGCACTGGAGCTTTGGGAGGGCAAAGCAGGTCCAAGCTGTAATAATGCCTGGATAATGAAAAATAAGTCTTTATTTCAAATTCTACTGTAGAGAATTACTTCCTTCTATTTATTAAACCTCAGTAATATCATCCCCTCCTAAAATAATTGCCTTCTCTTTCACACTCAGTGGTACATCAAACTTCTTTTCCAAATGGTCATGTCCACCTGCTAATTTTGTTAAAACAAATTTTACTAGTTTAATTGAGCACTTTCTAAGTGCTGTATTGTTTAATTGAGCAATTACTAAGTGCTGTATTGTTTACATACTTCATTCAAGCTTTACTGCTCACTAGCTTGTTAACAAAGAAAGTGAGAGATAAAAATGTTGATAACTTGAATCAGGCTCACACTTAGTGAACAATCTATCTCAGATTTGTAAATGAACTGTTCTGCTGTGTCACCAAGCCCTATCTAATCATTCCAGGATGATGTTTCACGATGGATCCTTGGATATGAGGAGTCACAAACCTGGAAGGACATAAGTAGGTTTTGTATAAACAGGAAAATCTACATCATGGTGAATATATCTGTACAACTTCCTGCTTCCCACAGTAAGAGAGTCAGAAGAAGTTCAGCTTCAAAAAACTGAATCATTGGATTTCTGTGTGTAGTGAGAGGAGTTTTGTTTTGCATTGGTAAGAAGCTGCAGGCTTGTGCAAAAATATACAACCTCACAACAGTGTCTTTAGTTTTAATTGAGTGATGCTGTATGGAAATCCCATAACATTTTCAGAGTTTTCATTAGAAATTCCTCTCTAAAACGCATACCATGGAATAAGCAACCTAGATAAATAACATATTTCTCTTATTCTAGAAATGTACACATTTCTAGAATGTATACATTCTATCTATCTATGCAATAGATACAAGCACTCATTTTCATTGTGAGGTCTTAGAGCAAGCGGACAGGCGGTACTGAGATATGAATAAACATGAGTGAGAGATGGGATCTTCTCTCCAGCCAGCCTCAAGCAGGAAGCCAGCCGACTTGAACAAAGGGCCTCTGCAGAGGGAGATTTATGGTATTCCGCTGAATTACACTCCTTTATAGACTGCTGCAGATGGGCTGCAGGAAAAGCAGCTATCTATCCAATTTAAATAGACTGTGTGCTGCTGCTATAGATACACCATTAATTCATTGCTGGGAGTTGCTGTAGGCGTAGAACTGGGCTTTGTTCTCAGACAACCTCCCCCCGCTTAAATAGAAATGCCATTTACAGAGTGTCAAGTAAGTAGGCCCCATATAACACTATAATCAAGCTGCTGTGACATTACATATTTCAGCTTCAATATTGAAAATGGCTAAGTCAGCAGAGATTTACAATCTGCAGAACACTGCTGACCACCGAACCCGTTGCAATTCGTCAGGCAGTTATTGTCTTCTATGTGTAAATGATATTGGTATCTTTAATTTGTGCAGCATATTCCAGTCACGATGCTGGTTCTGTTTTCTACAGACTGCCTTCTTCACTTTTCTACAAGTTTGTGTAATACATGCTATTATATTAGATTTAAAGACAGTGAAATTGCTCAGGAGGTGAACGAGACCCCCAAGGTTATACAACTGGAAAGTGAAGACCTAGCAGCTCTGATATTCTTTCCCCGGCACTTGGATAGGTGTTCTGGAACCCAAAGAAGCCTGTGATAGAGTGTAGTAGCATCTAAGTTATCACTAAAGTATGCACACAAGTAACCGTAATAGGGAAAACTATAGGAATCGCTAAATATAGCCAATATCTTGAAGCATGTCTGGGGTCCCAGTCGGTCATTCAGGTGGCATCAGAAGGGCACAGGGCTGTCTTAAAATAGCCCACAGGTACCCTGCCCTCAATAGCGCGGTAACGAGAAGCCAGGCCTTGATTTTATGTAGACAGAAAATGTGGTGTTCGGTCCTGTGTCCTTGCATACACACTGCTGCTTAGAGTCAGGCCAGGTGACTTAGGAGAAAGCACTGCCGGTCTCTTTGACACACACAAGGCCTGAGGGGATTGGGAAGGTCCTTACCCACTGTGCTTGGGAATTTGAGTTACTAATTTGGAACACTTTGCATTTTTAGACTAGAAAAAAGGACACACAATTTTGGTGTTAAATGAGATGGAGCTATCTGAGATGTTTTCAGATAGAGAATGAGAGTGGCATATTCATAGCAGCTTTGGGTAAAATCAGACAGATCAGACACTTTGCATTTTAGACCATTAATGATGCAATAGCTGCGCTTCCAATTCAGCTGCAGCGTGTTGTCTGCATTCCACTCTCCAGTTACAGGGAGACCGTCTGTCAATACACAGCGCCACACAGACGCGCTCCACCTGCAGTTGCAGCCTCAAGTAATTCTCAGCTAATGAGCTAGCACCAGCACAGGAGTGCAAAGCCTTTTTAGAATGCACAGTGACCAGATGATGTCACAGTTCTCCTGTAGAGAAGCAGTGGATTGCAGAGACAGAAAAATACCTGTTCTGTGCAGTGCAGCCAGAATCTCCAGGTCACCCGATCTAGGCATATCGCACACCTTCTAGTATGTAACAAAAACATACAGCCCGCTTAACATTTCATGGGAATTACTTCATTCACAAAAGTCACGACTAGGACAAGATTTAAAAAGTCTTAAGAGAAAGCAGAAACAACTCAGGTCATCTCCCACACAAAGAACTAATACACCATACACCGTCCAAGGTACTACACACCTTTGGTGTTTCATCAACATGCGGTAATAAAACAATATATTAAGTGAAATATTCCCATATGATTTATTATACATATATCTCAAAAATGTAAAAGAAATGAAAGACTGTCTATTATTACAAAAAAGTCTAATACATTTATATATAAAATCATATACATGTGTATATAGATATATATTTCCCATTCCCTTTTACTTTAACTGACCTTGATAATCTTTAGTTCTGTTTATGTCTAGGTTCAGACTCTGACAGTGTGATTGGTGTGTTCTATAATTTTGAACTCAACATATACTTCTCAAACATTTTCATATGCTTAACACACATCAAATATTGGGATTATGAGTGTTTGTGTGTGTGTGTGTGTGTGTGTTGTGTGTGTGTGGTACTTGGGATTGAACCCAGGTTTTTTACAGTGAGCCATATTCTCAGTTATTGTTTATTTTTTATTTTTAGTCAAGGTATCACTAAGTCCCAAAATTGCCCATGTTGGATTCAAACTTGAAATCCTCCTGCCTCAGCCTCCCAGAGTGCAGGGATTAAAGATGTTCACCATTATACCTGGCTGGAAATTTTTTTTCAATAGGACTTCTCACAGTACTGTAATAGAACATATACAGATCATATAGAGAAAGAAAAAAATGTTATCACATGTCATGTGTGTGTCAAGAAACAAGAGAGCCAATGAAAATTATTCAGAAGCAAGATGAGATGAGAACACTGAAGTCCAATTTTCTTAAAAGTATAAACATCAGTCCATTTCTTCATCAAACCTAATCATGAGTTTCATAATAATTGTGTGGGGGAAGTAATTTTTCTGTAATGAAATACACTATGACATTTAGTTTTATTTTGTAATATCTTTAAAAATGCATGCACTCACACACATAGACATTTTAAATTTATAAATTTCATCCTTTGTTTTATTCTACATATGAAAATGTATAAGCTAGGCATCTATGCATTTGTGTGGGTGTGTTACTTTGTTCTCAGACACTAATTCCCATCCTCAGTGATCAAAACATCACTTAAAGGCCTTGATGGAACTTAAACCAAAAAGTGCACAAGAAAGTAGCAGAAAACAAATGATTGCCAAACAACCATGGGAGGTCTTTTATGACAGTGAGATTCTTAAGTGTCACAAAAATCAAAGCTATCACCACTATCTATCTACCTTCACTAGAACGAATCTCAGAAGGAAAAGAAAACTCTATTTGTTCTCTAGTGTAAGCAACCCTCTGCAAGTGAATTAAGTAAACATGAGCCTTGTACATTTGACAGATATGCACGTCTTATTTCTCCTTTGCCTTTGCTTTTCATCCAGCTGCAGCTGGGAAGCAAGCAATAAATACTATTTATTTATTTTAATAGTACGCTTAGTGGAAGTATTACCAATATTTCCTAAGCTTAAAAACATCTTCAAATGCATTTTACTGTTAAGCTCAGCATTTTCATAGTAATTTACAACTTAAAAAGGGTAAACTATTACTCTATGTCAAACCAACAACCGGGCAAGTGCAGAATGCTACCCTATGAAGTATGACCAAATTTATTGCTGTAGTCATTAGTACATATTGAGTCTGTTTATAACAGCCCAAAGGGAACAGGGAACCTATTATGCCTGTGCTGGGTCTTTCTCTCTCTCTCTCTCTCTGAGAAGGGTCAGGCTCGGCACAGCCAAGTCTCAAGGAACATCCAATTAGTTCAACAATCAGCACTACTCCTTTTCTTTTGCTTATTATTAATATGACTAGTCAACAACATGAACTTCAAGATCTTGGACTGTATCTTATAATCATATCACAGCAACATGATTGTTTTGCTGCAAAAGCAATTTCATTCAATCATCTTTTGAAGTCTGACTTTTTCGGTATGAAACCATTTATTTATTTCTGTCTTCTGTAAGAAATGTCATTCAAATCTATAATAGGGGCATATAATAGATAGGTCCTCCTAAGCTCTTTTATTCCTCTGTGATAGCTTTAATATTTTGCATTTATGTTAACTGGATGAATTCCTACTTAATTCTGGTTCATACATTTGGGAATCCATTTGTGGAATGCTAGGCTCACTTTATAATAAGAAATTAAACTGTAGGCCTTTAAAGAAAAGAGAATTCCTGCTACCGTTCCCACAACAAGAAAGATTCTTTTTTCCCAATATTTTGTTTGTTCTTCCAAAGGAGTGTAATTTTCTGATCACTAAGATATCACTACATTTCATACATTTCTACAGTTCCTAGCACAGTCAAATACACCTATTATAGTCTTTTTGTATGAATGTTACAGATGTAGAGGGAAAAATTGTGCTGTAAAGATGGACTTAATTTTATACTTGTTTTCTTCCCCCACCGTTCCCTTTCCTCTTTCCTCTTTCTTTCCTCCCTCCCTCCCTCCCTCCCTCCCTTTCTTCCTTCCTTCCTTCTTTCTTTCCTTTCTGCCTTCTCTCCTCCTTTGCAGACTTCCTTTTTCACCTTCCCCTTGATGAGGAAAAGTAGAGATCAGCAGGGACTTCTTCCCTGAAATGGGAGGAAATGAAGGTGTCCCACACAGCCAAAGCCTTCTCCCTAGAGCAGAATGGCAGGCTAAGCTCACAGGGCTCACTGACATTCTTTCACATACTCCTTAAACATGGTCTTCTATGCCCCCCTGTACCACTTGTCACTATACTATTTATGTCACAAATAACTGAAGAAAACTTAAGTAGAAATCACTAGCACTGTCGTTTTCATGGCCTCATGAGATGACTAATTGACAATCATAAACACATCATAGGTGATCATACTGAACTGCAACCTTTAGTTCTTGTACAATTTAGCGTTCCACATTACACACCCTTAAAGTTTTATATGAGAGAAGCAATTAAAGACAAATAGAGCTAGGGGATATAAGCAGGATGAGAGTTACGAGGAATAAGATTAATAAGAATGTTATTGCTATAGATTTTCTAACTCTCTGTGAAATAGAAGTTATCACTTCTTATGAAAATGCTGCATCAATATTTTAGCTTTCAAAATAAATTAATTCATAAACAATTTGCCTTTTCTCTGTTGCATAATTTGAATGTTTATTTTCTTACCTGGTTATATTAAGTTTTGAATCATTTAACTTTGAGTAAACCCACTATGTCAGTTTTCATTACACTGGTGTATATGTGTAACAAATTGAATAAACGTCAAACCAAGAAATCAAGAGCAACTAGACAAACGCAGTTATGATGCGAAGAAATATCCCCGACAGAACTGATAAGACGTTGGGCTGTAAAGATTTCCAAAATGAAAATGCAGGGAAGTTATTAATCATCAAATCCATAAATTCTTGGTCAAATCTTACATAGTTAAGTATACTCCTTTCCCACTTACTCGGTCTTTGCTTTTTACACATTAAGAAATTTTGAATGTGTAAGAATTCTCTCCAGAGTATCTTTAGTTGTCACATTGTTATAAGTTGTTGGGTTCTATTTAGTATTCCATAAAGTATAAAACCAAACAGAAATTAAGTTTCAAAAGTCACATGGCGAGTGTTTAAATACTACCTTTTACCACCTCGTTGAAAATTAATACATGGATACTATAATTTAAAACATTTTCTAATGCAGGATCCAGACATAGCCTCATGACCATGTTTATCATTTAAATCTCAGAAGCCAGGTACCCTTAACACTGCTTTGAATTTAGATACTGCAAAGAAACTAGGTAGGAGGAGGGACAGGAGAGGATTTGTCATTCCACTGATTATAAATACCCTTCATTAATATGTAAAACTTTGGAATTAAGAGTCAACTTACTCCTACCATATTATAGAGCACTATCATGGTTATGGCATACGTATTTTCAATTAAAAAGAAAGGTGATTATATTAAAAATTATATACCCCATGTGTGTTATTTTCCTTATCTTTCCACTATAACTCTACAATAAACTACACTTGAAGGAAAAAGAAATCAAGGTATTATTTATTAATATCATAGGACTCATTGAACCTATTTTCAAATGAAATATGAATGTACAAGTAAAGTGCTAGTGTTGAAAATGTAAAGATCAGTACATTTAAAATCAATGGCACCACCACTAAAGTGGGAGGGATGAGGTACGAGGAAGTCACTCTTTTGTTCTAGCTCTTTAAATGTCAGCATCCCCAATTCACCCTAACATAGAAACCATTTTGATACAGTTAAATAGCAATTTTGTGGGCTCCACCTACTTATTTCCTGAAAACTCTTAATTTTACTCTGTTTTGTATAAGATAAATTACTCCTTCAGTATAGATCCCTACTTAGCAGTATATTCATTTAAATGGCTTACTAAAGCAGTGTTGGTAGAGAAATGTATCAGAATAAGAAACAGGCTTATGGTGAAGGCTGCATCCCAGATTCCTCTGTCTGCGGGACTCAGCTACTGTCTTCTAGCTTGGACCGCACGCAGATTTCTTCTGCCAGCCTGGACAGCCCCAGCCCTGCCTTTCTGCAGGCACATTTGCCTTCCTGGGCTGTGTCCACCTCTCTCCATGGTCTAAGCAAGTTACTGGCATGTTCAAAGTCCTAATTTGAAGCTATATGTGTCTCGAAATAGAAAGATAAGACTTCTGGAGGATATTTAAGTAAATTCAATTTATGTCCTTCCTCTTGAAGCTCCAAACAACTCTAAATTAACATCTTATTTGGCAGGGCTGTAATTACTGGGAAAGTCCACTCTCTGAGGCATTACTCTTAAAAACACACAGCCAGCCACTTAAGCAATGACTCGCCTTGAGAAAGCAAGAAGTGCCGAGCTGCCCTTGAATCACATTGACAATTTCCCTCAGCAGTGACCTGAAGACAAGGATGTGCGCTCTGAGAGGGGAACGCCACAATTTTTAATCTGCCTGACTTTCCGATCAGGCAAAATATAAATCATTTAATCACCTCCCGACTGAGCATCAGGTCCAACTAGTATAAATTTTCCTTCATAAAAGTTTCATCAAAGCTGGGGAGAGCTGTACTGCCTTACCTTTTGCTGGAGAAATTACAGCCTGTGAAGATTGGCTGGTAGTCATGTATGATTGATGGGCCAGGGGTGGATGGCCTTCGTGAGTGGGAGTTCAAGCCTAAATGGCCTCCGTAGCTGCTTTCATCTTCCCCTTAAAATAATGTGCTGCTTCATTTACTGCAAAGAAAAAGGCAGCCAGTAGATGTGGGGTGTTTTTTCATGATTTTTGTTTGTCTCTTCTCTGAAAATGCATATTTCCATAAATTTCTAGATGGAAAAAAGTTGGTAGACCTAATCTTCAGTACGACAATGTGTCCTCTAAGCCCACCCACCTAAGTGAATAGCTAGAACAGCTAGAATCTGAAGTGAGTCACAAAGCTCCATCTAATATGGTCCATTTTTATAAAATGGATAAAATTCAATTATGTGTGCTTTTATTGGCACATATCTTATACGTCTAATACAATTTTTATGTGATTTTAAGGTAGAAGATATCTCCATCCAAATGAAGAAAATGTAGATTCAGATACTTTCTAATCAGATCCCTAACTTACTTCTCTCTTTTACTGTTACAGTTTGAACCTGATACCACCTAAATGGAAAAAATAAATGACCTAATGTCTCATTAACACTACTCAGAATTAGAGAGGAGAATGAAAATTCCTCAATAACTAGAGTCTTATTTATAAAGTAGTGAGAGACAGGTAATATCTTATCTCTCAAATAATGTCCCGATCAAGAACTAAGATGCCAAAATGTATGTTAATTTGCAGAGGTCTAATTTTCAGTACACTTACATCATTCATCGTGCATTTCAACCTATCTGCTCATTTCAGACCTTTGAATCAGCAAGTGTATGGACCGCCTCACGCTGCAACCCTACATAACTTTATGTTTTTGTGTAATTATAGTGAGACTTGAAGTGAGATGAATAAATGCAAAAAATGTATAATTCAAATAGGAAAATCACGTTGAAATGGCTAAGGATATTTACTATTTACCATAATAAATGGAAAACAGTATTTGTCCTAGGAAATAAAGCTCCTATTTTCTGTAAAGTATTCACATGAAATCAATTAACACAAGCGAATAAAGCCCCTTGTGTCACCAATCACAGATGAATTGCCTCAGCAGAACAATTATTCTGGCCAGGGTGAAATGTCTGCTGAAATGGTGATGTGTACGTACTGGGTCACCACATATGACTAAGGGGAGTAAAGGGGTTCTATAGTAACGGTATTAAAGAGATAGGGCCACCAAGGGAAATCTCTCTTAAAACTCAGAATACAGGAAGTTCTAATCCAATCCTCACCAAGTCAGTCATAGCTATTGCCTCGATCACAAATCCAAACAATGATTTGTGTGTTGTGGTGTAGTTATTGTTCCCCCAGGACGTACACCTGCGGGTCTGAAGTACAAGGAGACGCGTCGTGAGGGCCGCCTCAATTCGAACATTTCTCCACAGGTTCTTCCTCAGTGTTTCCCAACGTTAGTGTGCATCTGAGGTGCCTGCAGGGGAATTCTACTCTCTTCCAATTTCAGTCTCTCCCCAGGTATTTGAACCAACAGGCCCGGTCTTGGTTACTGCCCACTCGTTTGCGGTCACCTCCTCAGGGAAACCTGGTAGAGATTTGCTGATGTTCTTATAAATCTAGAAGAGCTCACCACAATAAAATAAGACAATAAAATAATAAAACCCTCAAGTAGCAATATATTCTAGATGCGTCCTCTAATGGAATGGAGGAAGAATGCAGTTATAACTGATTGGAGGGAGAAAATGTACAACTTCAGATTCCTGTTGCACTTGGCCATGGCGAATGAGGACAAAATGAATACAGGAATGTAAGAACAATGATGTCAAATCCATTTTGGGCTTGATTTAGTTTTCCATTTCAGGGGGATAAAACAGCACATAGCGTGGAGAGTGACGTTCCAGTGCCGCTGGTCTCATTTGGCTGGAGTTCACAGCCTGTCATTCTCATTCTTCACTGCAGAGTTCCAGGCCCAATTTGCTGGCCCTGGGGTAATTTTTATTTACTCAGAGGTTCTGAAGTTTTATTGGTCAGTGTTTGACTCTCCAGCCAGCTTCACAGTCTAGAGATTTCTAAGTGCAATCAATTTCTTAAATTCTTAACAATTCTACAAATACAAATAATGAATTCATGAAAAGAAATCCATTCAAAGGCTTTCCGTCTACCTCCATGTATTATCCATCCACAAACTACAGTGATTTCACCCTTCAGGTTTTCTCCATTTTTTGAAAATTGTCATCTTGATTCAAACGCCATCATTTTCATAGATAAGCTGATTAGCATACCTTCCGATCACATCATAGAAACAAGAAAAGGCACGCTGGAGGTGCCTTACCATTTAAACTATATTTATGGTCTCATATTGCTCTTAACACAAAGCTCCTCACCACGTGTGCACAGACCCCAGGGCTTGGTCCTTATCTGCCTCTTCCCTGGTTCCCTCCACCTCCCTGAGGACTGTCCAACGCTTTCTCCAAGTGTTTCAGGCGCGCAGCCTGCCCCGCCCAGCCTCCTCCACAGCGACTGCGCAGTTCATTTCCTGTCTCTGTGGTCCTCCTTCCTCTCATCAGCACCTGAAAACCGGTGCGCACCACGTATTTCACTTCAAATACAGTTTCCCAAGGGAAATGTTCCTGCCCTTCCCTCGAAAGTCAAATCAAAATATCAAAGGCAGACCTGCACCATACAGTTTTCAGTTTTCCAGACTGACTTTTACCTTTTGAATGAATATTTGATTAAAAACAGTGTCCTGTAAAAACAATAAAACCCATTTAAAGTAGTAGTACCAACTTGCAGAACAATACCAGGCAAAAAGTATTTCTTAAATGTGTGAATTAATGAAAGGGAAAAAAATTATATGGTTCCAGAGACAGAAACTGAAGTAAGTCCAAATGAATCATTGAAATAGTGAAGAAAAAAATAAAGCCTTTATGGTAAAATAACTTCTCAGTTTAAGAGTCCTTTGTACTCTTAAATATTATTGAAGGTCCCAAAGGATACATATAAATATGTCATATTTATGAATATTTACCCTGTTAGATATTAAAATTGAGTATAAAAATATATATTTCTTTAGAAATTCATTTTAAAATAATGTAAATTATATAATTCCAGTATGTATTGGTATAAATAAGCATACCTTAAAGAAAAATAAATGTATTTTCCAAAGAAGCAAAGAAGTTAGACAAGTGGCTTTGTTTTATCTCCATTCAGCCGCTTTAGTATTTGCCTTAATGGAAGACAGTTGGGTTCTCAGAGCTGCTTCTGAGTTCAATCTGCTGCAATATCACACATCACGTAACCTACGGAAAAGTCACTCATAAGAAAATGAGAGTGAAAAAAATAAATTTGGAGCATATTCTGAAAATAATTTTGAGCTTGCTGACCTCATGAAAATCTCTGAGGGCCGAGGATATACCTCAGTGGCGTAGCGGCTGCCCAACAAGTGCAAGGTAGAGAGTTCAATTCCCAGTACCAAGAATTTAAAAAAATTAAAAAGTAGGGAAAATGTCTGATATCCCCAAGAAACCCAGGGACCACAATTTAAGAATTATTCTCCAAACCAGGAAATTTTGAGTAATGAAACCATATAACAATTGTTCTAGGACATCAAGCATAAATAAAAACTATTAATATGTGGTAATGAATGACTATATAAATATACTAATTAAATGTAATTTAAAACAAACCAACTACATGGCATGGGATGTTTGACTGGTAAGTAGCAGAAAAATTTGCATTTAATCTTCATATCGCCACAGGAGTGGAATATATTTATTTATTTTTTTAACTTTTTAAATTTGTTTTTTATTTTAAAGAGAATACTTTTAAAAAGAACAATAGCAAAATACAAACAAAACAAAGGAAGGGCATTAAAAATGATACGGGGTTTCAAGCCAAATGACAGGGAGTAACAGTGGTTGTTACATTACATATTGTTACCTTCAACAAAGTTGCTCAGATTACCACATGTAAGAATGGAAGATTGATCAAACCATTAAAGGGAATAAGAAAATACTAATTTAAAAAAACATTAGCAGCAATACAGAGCTTCACTAAACAGGATGGTAAGAATTCACCAATGGATGTTATATTGTATATTGCTATCTTCACATAAGTTGCTCAGATTACCAGAGATAAGCATGCAAAATTGGTTAAAATATGTAAAACAAATAAGCATTAACTGTTCCTTTCAATAAACCACTAGACATCAGCAGTACAGTTATCTCAGCTATCCTTCTATATACATATACATATATATATATAATGCCTTAATACTTTTTCTTTTTCTTCTTTCCCTCATCCCAGTTGTTCCTTCCTTTGTGCAATTTCTTTCCCTTTCATATTATCTATTGTACATTTTGGGTTTTATTTCCTCTTTCATGTTCTTACACTAGGGAGACAATATGATGTCTACCCATTTTTTTATTTTTGAGACAGGGTCTCACTCTGTAGTTCAGGCTGGTCTTGAACTCACTGTGTAGCCCATGCTGGTGTGGAACTTGTGACTATCTTCCTGCCTCAGCCTCCAGAGTGCTGAGATTACAGGTGTGCGCCAGCACACCTGGCCTCTAGCTGGATACATCTTTTCACATGCCAACAGGAGCTAACTTAGTATCTTATGCAAAACAAGCTCTTAAGATACATTTAACAAGTAAATGAATAAATTCTTGTGTAAAAAATAACTAAACAATCTTTCACAGCTTGTTTTGAAGTGGACAGATGAATATGAATTAGTATATTATAGTGATTTGAGTGTCTTATAGTGGTTCCAGTTTCCATACTTCTTCTGCTCTTCAATGTTTTAAGTCATTTCAGACCTAACTAGGCAGACTCTATCAAACAGAATGCAATGTTTCTTACATTGTATGACAGAAGAGGCACACAGTTCTTCAACCTCAAAAATTATCTAGCAATATTTAATACTATTGACCACAATTAGTAAAAATTGCCATTATTTCCTTTCTAAGTCAGTTTTCATAGCTTAAAAATAGTTTATTTCCACCTTTACAAACACACAAGCCTCTGACTGCTATGCAAGACACCTCGAATTAAATAAACAATTTAAAATATACTTGTCTTGCATGATGCCAGATAAAGTGGATTTTAAAAGTAAATGGCTACCGGTTATGGGGTGGTGACGGCTGGGGACCAGCAAGACGCTGTTTGCATTTTTCCTCAGTGTTTATTGAAAAGGGCAGCAGTTGGGAAGTGTGTGCCATGGGGTTAGTTGTCTGAGGTTAGCACACGCAGGACAAGGGCTGCATCTAAGTTTCTCTGTCTATGTAATAGAATGCCAAAAGCAGCTCCTTAGAGGGCTGGAAGTGTTCCTTAGTACTCTAGTCTGAGTAACAGCCTATGATTCCTAAGTATCTCTTATGTGGCCTAAGTCAGTTTCAGAATGGGATTTTGCTTGAGAGAAGCATTTCATTCTTCATTTTAGAATAAAGTAAGAATCCACTCAATCCTAATAACATATTCATCTTGTTAAGATTTTCCAAGAAATTGTCTAAACAGGTACAATTGTTCACAAACATGCAGTTCATACCAACTTAAAAACAATTTTAATCTTTTATTTAATCAACATAGAATATATGAGACAGCCTGAGAATTTGCTCTTCCTCCAAGATAACCTTAAACATGAAAGAATTATTGGATGCAACATAGATTCAAGGTAATAAAGATCACTGAGGCCAGAGGTAGGTAATTTAGCAAGTTGGTAAACCTCACTCACCAAATAGAACTTTTTTACTAATAAAATGCTAAGGAAAGTTAGTAACAGAATTTAAACACTTTATAGAATATTTTTCTTTTACCTTTAAAAATTCATCCATGTTCAGGTAAACGTCAATATCTTCTCTAATTAGTAATTGTTTTGAATTTGTTATTAACTACTGTTAGACCATGTATAAATTGATCAAGATCATTTTCTGCTGTTCATAAATAATACTGAAATGAAACACTAAAACAAAAATAATACAAAAAATAATATCCTTAAAATCTTAATGCTATTTATTTCATGAGTTAAAAGTTTATTCACTTTCCAAATATAATTAAGCCCCTTAGTATCCTTTTTTCTACAAGGGATTCAAATATGTTTCTCAGTTATCTCTGAATACGAGTGACGTGGGACCTGCGCCCAAAGAGTTAACGTGTACTGTGGCTATCTGAAATTTTGATGGTTTCCAGAGACAAGGATATTACTTCTTTTTTGATCATGTAAGGCGTGAAACATGGTTTAAGTCCTTATTAGATACCTATGAGATAAAGGGAGTAGGTTAGGTGAACTCTTCTCTTGAAGATGAAATGGACCAGGTAAGAGAATTACCCTTGCAGCGATTCTTAAGGCAAATTGACTGGAAGACTTGCCTTGTCTGGTAGGATAGTGACTTAAAGTGGATTTTTAGTTGTGTTGGTGGAAAATAGAGATAGAATCAGAACTGATAATATCACAGGTCATAAGGAGAAACAGCAATGTGGAAAATATAGAGAAGAACTCACAGGGATATTCATAGTCAGAGAACTGAGACACAGGAGGAAATTCTCTCAGGCACAGCATCCTGCATTCAGAACCACATTAGGTTAAAGAGGTAGGCAGTGTTTCAACTAAGAGAGGATACAAAACACATTTGCAAAGGAAGGAAAAATATTTTACTTATGCTTATAGCTCTGGAATTTATAATAGTTCAGGGAAATTAGCACATAATTTTTAAAAGGGTACTGACTGAAGACTGTCTATGTAGAGTACAGTTCCTGGGTCACGCTGCATAATAATGCATATAGGTCTGTAAAAGGCAGATAAAAAATATTTGAGCCCTGAATGTTCAGACAGATTACACGTTGGTAGCTTTCAGTATGAAGTCTGTATTTCTCAGAGTACTACAGAGAGAGAGAACCAACAGAATGGATAGAGGATAGAGAGGTGATGTAGATATGGAGGGGGGGAAGGGAGGGGCAGAGATATTTACATAGAAGATTTATTAGGGGAGTTGCTTATCAACACTGAGAAGTCCTACAATAGGTCTTCCCCAAGGTAGAGAAGCAGACAAACTAATGGCTACCTCACTCCAAGTCCAAGGGCCTCAAACTAGGGAATCTGTGGGATAACTCAGTCCAGTGCTGAAGGCCTGAGAGCCCTGGGGCCACTGGTGTAAGTCTTCCAGCTCAAAGTCCAGAGAAGTTGGAATGTTGATAACCAAGAACAAGGGAAAAGAAGTGTCCCAATGCCAGGAAAGAGAGCGAGGTCACCTTTCCCCTACTTTTCACTCTATCTATGCCCTAGACCGGGGTGGCAAATCTATGCCAGCCTGCCACTGTGGGCACGCAGATCTCTTTCTGTCAGTATGCAAGCTAACTCTCCCCAGTATCACCGAAGCATCAGATAACAGCCTACACAGAGGCAGCACTGGCACTTCACAATAAATAAGTGGGTAGCAGTTTGGCACTTGGTCTCTAAAAGGTTTTCCATCACTGCCCTAGACCAATTGAAAGGTGCTAACCACACTGAGGGTGCATCTTGTTTCATCAGTCATGGACTCAACTGCAGATCACTGGAATATTCTCAGCAGTCAGACAAGGCTGAGCCCTCAAAGAAGTCAAGACAAATGTAAAAACCCACTATAACTGTGGCCAGAGACACATCGCTGGAGGTCTGGCCTCAACCTAAAAACAAAGAACCAGATTTATGTACTCGACAAGGGTGAGATAAGTGATAACACCTGGTCTAACAAAGTCTAGGTAGGCATCAGTCACCTCAGTGGGCAACCAAGATCCCAGACTCATCACCTACCTGAGTTCTTTGATCTTTGCATCCCAGCTCCTTATGTTACTTGAGTCCCCATTGGATCAGTATTACCTAAGTAGCTGTACTTATAATGTCATTGGTTGATCATAGCTGTAACCCACATCATACCCAGGTGGGTTTTGCTCTATAAAATTTCCCTATTTCTTGACTGCCCACTCAGTATCCCTCCCATTCTTCTGGAAAGAGCTTTCTGTCCTGTCAATAAATATCTTCCTACTCTTAACCTCCATTGCTCCTAGACTGCATTCTTCAATTTTCAGAGAACACTAACTCTGCATATCAGACATCTAACAGGTTGGGAGCTACAATATTTTCATATTTCACCCCCTGTATCATATCCTGTGCCACTGTTACAGATACATCCAAATATCTTTGACATCCTGCTACCTGTGCATCCCTTAACCAGCCAAGCTGACACCTAATATTAGCCACCAGGGTACCCAAAACATTTTAAAAACTGAGTGACATTTCAAAGAAATATTTTAGGGCATCACCTGAACAACAAATTGCATGTAGAATTCTTAGAGCAGGCGTTTTCAAACCATAAGCATCGTCTTTTAGAGAAAATGAGTCATTTAGGGAGGAAAACCAAAGGAGGAATTAGGCCACTGAAACTTACTGGATGGGAAGGCAGGCACTGCATCGCATGCTTTTGAAGTATTTTCTAATTCCCTTCTCTTTCTGCCAAATATTTTCAGCCAAGTTTTTATGTGAGGAATTTAACATTCAGATACGTCAGTAATGGAATTTATACAGAGAAAATAAAAGGCGACATTTAGTCTCAGTTTTTCTCTAAATCACATATTCTCCTAATATAATAATTTACATTATTGGAAACCGCTACTTCCGTGAAGGTGCTCAGAAGATCTGAGAGAAGCGAGAAGAGCGAGAGCAGAGTGAGGCTGTCGGGCATCATCCCCGCTGCTCTTCCTGGTAAGAGGCCACGCTGCGTCCCCTCCGGAGTCCCGAGTCTCCCCCTGACCATGAGGCCGGACCGAGGGACGCTGATTGTCCCGCGAACCGCATCGGGAGTCTTGCAGCTCCTGCCTGGGGCTCCAGCCGTGCTCACCCAGGGCCGGCGGGCACAGCATAAGAAGTGTGACTCTCCGATGTGGACAGACTCCCGCCACGGAAAGGGGCCCTGCGGACGAGAGCAAGGCCTGGAGGGGCGATGGGGACACCCGGGGCAGCGGGCCTCGGACGTGCGCGTGAGGAAGAGCCCTGCGCCCCGTCCAGGCTACTGCAGCTGGCGCCACAGGGATCCGACGCCAAGTTCCAGCAGAGTCATTTCCCAACTCTTGAAGCCCCAGGTTCAAGGTCTTTCGAGTCGCCAAGTTTTGGGCTCAGTGGTTGAGCAGTGGTAAGTAGCGGTTTCCCGGCAGGGTGGCTGGCACCAGCAGGCAGAGGAGCAGCCTAAAAGTAGGGTTGGGTAACAGCGCTGATTCATAGCTGTTTACTCACGTAGCTAGTGAAGCTTAGAAACGTAGAAGAACACACAAGAGAAGAGAGCAAAAGCTTAGGAAGTGGACAGCGCAAAAGCTAAGGACTCGCCCGTCCCCGAAGAAGACTACGTAGCCAGGCACACTAAATTAGTGAACAGCTCTGACCGTGCCTCCCTACCCCTGGACCCCATTTCAACAGGACCAGAGAAACCTGAGATATGGACAGTAACGAGGCCCTTTTGAACTCTTTTGAACTAATTTCCTTTGAAAGGAGCCCGTTCCCGCGATCTGCTTATTATTCATGTAGGAGCAGGGCACGGACCACAGTTTGGATTTCTGCTCAGAATCCCCTCCCCATAGACATCTATCACAAGCTATTTCTTCCTATTCTTTCCAAGGAAACACATATCAGATAGAGCTCAAGATTCTTGTAAACACCAGGCTTCAGGTGGATAATCTAACAACTAGTGAAATTTTAAATCAAAAATTTCCAATAAAATAAAATCATACATGTGCACATACACAGAGACACACAGACACACACACACACAGACACACACACACACACACACACACACACACACACACACACACACACCAAACTAGTTATAAGGGAAAAAAGGTGAAAATAAAATGTGAGGAGAGAGGAAAGTTCTGATAGTCAGCACTGAAGTGTCAAATAGGATTCACCCTGATATTTGCAGTGCTTTATCTCCAAGGGTTATTTTTTAAATCCCCCTCACCTCTGTGGGAATCCTACAGCCCCAGGGACCCACCTTCAATGGTCTGCCCCACAGCAAGGTCAGTGAAAATCAATTCTCAGTTAAAAATCAACCCAAAAGGAAAGACTTACAGGAAAAGAGGAAAAGATTTGACAAAGGTTTTATCGAAACTTCTTTGTACTTGCACACTTTAGGCCTAGAAATGGAGTATTTGCTGGTTATCTGGGGAAAATCTATTTTCTCTCCTCTCAGATAGGCCAAACTTATGAGGCCAAAAATGCTTTGTTTAAAAAAACTCTTTTTTCAAAGAAACTAATATTACAGTATAAATTAAGAAAGGTGCTATGCTTTCAAAAGCAATTCTCCCAAACTCATTGATTGTTTCCTGCCATAGATAATCCTGAGTAAGTATGCCCATTGATTTATCTCTTTCCTAAAAGCCCTAACTCTCCTGAATTATTCTGGGGCATTGCAAGCCAAGCAATTCTAATTTCTTTTGTTAATCTATGTACTGCATAAGAAATTTTCAGTCATTTCAGTAAGACTTTTCAAATGAATTTACCTGAAACATATTTTTAAACTTCCATATCTTCTCTAAATATTTCATATTTCATAATAACCTGTTGATGAGGCTATGATAGTCAAAGTGGAGTTAAATATATGTGGGCTTACATCATGTACTAAGATGTGTGACACACTTGCCCTGTCTAGCAGCACGTAGCAGCTTGATCTAGGCGATGGCTTCCTTGTGTCTCCAGTGGGAATGGTTTACCAGGATAAGATGCTAGTAGCCATTTCACTTCAGATGGTAACAGGCTAAATGACATCACAGCACCTGCTGGGAAATGTGGTGCTCCCTTCAAATTGTCATGATTGGTCTTACTTTCCTTTCTTAAAGTTTACCATAAATATCAGCAATAGACAGGTCTTATTTTTGCATAGCCAATTTTTGAAATATGATCACGCATGAAACACTTCTGGAGGTGATAACAGTCCATTAATTCTAGTAGAATGACTTTTACAATTCCTCACTTCAGCCTGCCTCTATGTGTTCCATGTAAATTAATTTATCAAGTTAAGAAATTTCAAATACATCAGCTCAAGGTGCTTGAAGAAAAAAAAGAAAGATACCTTCTTGTTATAACACACGGCGGGGGTGGGGGTGGAGGGAACCAGCAGAGGCCACCAGGCTTGTGTAAAGGCAATATGGTGCAGAAGTTATTCTGCCCAGCTGTAGGCAGGCAGGCACTGATAAGGCCATCTGCCCAGCAAAGAGAAGTGTGCTCCTTTTACAGGGTTAGAAAGAAGGCCGGGGAAATTAGGCAGGAAGATCTTAATAAACATCTGTGGTCAAGTTTTCTGGTAGTCTTGCAACTCGGTGGGAAAAACCCTTGAAGTGCCCACTGTAAATTTTTGGGCATCTCTAAGGGTCCCCACATGTCCTGGGACCTGCAAAATTCCTTGTCCTGTCTCACTCCTTCATGACATCCTGCGCTTGCCAGTGACAATTTCAGTACTGACCTGAGTTCCCTGCAAAGAGTAGCACCTCTGCTGGCGAGCAGGTTGAGGGCTGAGAGAGTCAGGTCTGATTCAAACCTTACACTAGACCTAAGCAAAGTTCAGTGAAACCCGACAAAGAGAAGGTTCAGGCTTGCTTCTTCATCCACGTTTTGCCTGCACTTTAATAGTGTCTTTAATAGTGGCACGTAGGTAGGCAGATCTGGCCTTCAGGTAAGTGCTGAATTAGTTAAGAACAAATATTAAACAGTTTAATTTTATACAAATGCTTACTAGAAGACAGATTTAAATGGCGTAACTACCAGAACACACCCTCTGGTCTTTAGTAAAGAGTCAAGAAACTTTAATTTTCACTCATTATCCCAGAAATAATTAGTGCCCTTAACTGGAGGGGAGACGATGTGCTCACAAATGAAGACCTGTAATTGCCAACTGTGTGTAGATGAGATACTTCACAGTAAAATTATGTCACTCCCTAGTTGGAAAGGTCTTTAAGGTTTATCTAAATTGTTTTTGAAAGGAAGGAAAACTAAGGTCAAAGCCCACTTAATAAACAAAGGGCATCTGGCAAACATAGCCCTAGTTTCTCTCACAGAGCCTTCGACAACCGGACTGCTAGGATCTGTTCTTTCATAGCTGGGTCCCCAGTCCATGTGTTTTACCAAGACCCTTAAAGTTCTAAGGAGTTGGAGGAGAGGGTAAAGCGAGAGGTGAGCTTCACTCATGGCTCATGTGGAAATCATTTTCTTGGCCATATACAACCTCCAGAACACTCCCAGGTGGTATGGGTAGGTCTCTGGAAGAGACAGAAGCTACCTGAAATCCATCTCCTCAAGTGAAGAGCACTGCTCTGTGCAGTCAAGTAACTGGCTTTATCAGGAATGAATGGGAATTACTGACAAATGATTTTTAAATTTTTTTGTCTACTTGTAACAACCTTCCTATGTACAGTTAGGTTCTCTGTACATTAAAGAAGCATTCACAAGCATCTCTGACAATATTTGGCATGCATGTCCTGCTAGCAAAAAATAAATATAGATGAAGACTTTTGTTGATCTTCTCCTCTACTTATGTTCTCATTCTTGTATCCCTTTTTTTGGTTTTATCTACTGTTAGCAAGGTCTTTTTGGTTTACTGATACCTAACTAATCTGACCTACAATTGTAATTGACAAAGTTTATACAAATGTCTACATGAAGAAAAATTAGAAAATTATAATAAAAAATCTAATGCTACACTTAAGGAAACTAGAAAAAAACTAAGCCTGAAGGTAATGAAATGAAGAAAATAATTAAAATCAGAACTGACTTAAATGTAATAAACTAGAAAAACAATAAAGTAATCAATGGATCTAAGCATCAGAAGATTGAAAAGATAAACCAAACTGACCAACCTTTAGCTCTACTGAGGAAAAAATTCAAGACTCAAGTAAATGCAAATATAATTGAAAGTAAGAATATTAGATCTCATTGGCAAGAAAAAGCTTTCAGATTTGCAATTGCACATTCTTTGCTTCTTTATCAATTTCTACTTGGGTACATGTTAATTCATACTAATGAAATGTAAAAATACATACCTGGAAATGGAGAAGTGGAAAAAACAATGTGAAAGGGCATATACATATATATATATGTATATATATATATATATATATTACAAATATTTTCTCATATTTATGTTTGAATTTACTTTTTTACTGCTGGAGAAGTCAGGATAGGAAGGTTTATGACTAGTGGCATTGCATTTGCATGTATGTGTATTTGCTCACCCAGGAAAAGGAGACTTTTGTTCCTCTAATCTCAAGTTTCCCTTTCTTTCTTTTGAGGTTTAGAAATGTTCTATGCAGCTTATGTCAAAAAGGCAGGGGGAAAAAGTGGGTACAGCTTCACAGGAGTCTGCAAATTCTTTGGAACCAGCACAACAATGGCAGTTAAGTGTATGATTACTATAATCCATGCCGAACTGTACACAAAAATAAACTCTCCCACCTAGATTCAAGTTCACATAATAAGGCATTGAAAACCTCAGAAAAAAGTTGTAAGAACACTAACCACTGAGTAGTAAGTATGTTGATCTGTAACATTTCCTTATGTATAACAGTGATTTTCTCAGTCAACTTTAGATAGGTACTTTCATATAATACTTCAGAATTAAGTGATGCCTTGGTTTCTCTGGAGTTTAATGCCGAGAAACAAAGCATGCGTCATTAACTCCTTTTGTTTGTAAACCTCAGGAAGTCACTGCATTAGGACACCTTCCTGGTGTAACCAGAGGTAACACAACCTCCTAAAGGCAGAATTTATGACTAGGTTTTAAATCCTTCCTGCTCCCTATAAAATATAATGTGGTAAAGCAAAAAAGAATTTCTAACACCCCAGGAGTAAGTAAGGAAGAGAAAAAGATAAAGAGATTAAAGCATGAGATTAAGCATAATGATCAATGGTAGGTTTAAATTTGTTTATTTAGTTTGACAGATGACACAGCCAGTGATGGATCAGACCTTCATCAGAAGGAAAGTAATTTATAGTACCTCTGGTCACATTTAATTTCATATACTCAGTCTAATGGTTTTTGCAAATTAGAACAAGATAACTTATTCAAGGCATACTCCTGTGTTAATCTGAAGAGAGTACATTTTCATATTGATTTTTTTAAAAACATCATTTACCACAACCATAGAATAAAATCACTTGGTGCTATTTAACTAAAAATTCTTCTTTTAAAACAACATTGACTATCCTAGAATAATCAATTGATATTTGGCACAATGTTATTTACAATAATTCAATTCAGCAGCAATATAATTTAGAATGTGGCCAGTAGGCATATGATAGTCATGAATCTAATTCATGTTTAATTCAAACTCATAGACAAAACATTACATTTAAGTAACATTAATATTGTGATAACTTGACAGAGACCAAAGAATCCAATATTAATGTTATTATTCCATTTTGGTCTCATGTTTACTCGAAGAAGTTTTAGAAGAAGGAGTAAATATTTTGAGTTAACACAGATTTTAGAACTAAGAGGTAAAGTAGGTTGTATTACATATCTTCTAAAATTGTTTTTCGTTACATATTTACGGTGCAGGCACAAAGTCAGCCAAATTTTTGCCAAAGTGTGGAATGCAGCAATATTGCATCCTGTAGCAGCCTCCTTAGACATTTTCCACTGGAAAAATCTACTCACTGCTTCTGAGATACATGCTTTTCTTTCAGAGATCAATTTGCATTAAATATTGATAGTAATTATAGAAGTTAGAAATTCAAATCACAACAGGAAATCAGAATGTTGCATCTGTTTATTCTGATAGGTGATCAACCACAGAAAACACAAGTATTACTAAATGTTTATTTAAAACTTTTTCAAAATTCTTACTAAAATTGTCCATTTGCACAGACAAAAAGAACAATAAAAAGTTTAAAACAAAAATAGATGCAAAATAGTTCAAGTCTGGTTCCACCTTATTCCCAATCTTGGATGAACCACTTCATGTACTGCACTTCCCTTGTAAGTGTGGGAGTAGGGCTTTGATGACTTTCAAACTCTGTAACTCTATCAATTTTTATTTTAAAAAGCAGCAAGGATATATCAGTTGAGGCTGTTTTCTTTTAAATATTGATTCTTATTTTCCATCACACACATGTAGTGTTAAGAACAATAAAAATATAGGGATTTTTAAATGTAGTGTGCTCTTTTCATATAAATGGCCTAATCTCACTCCTAAGGGTCTATAGGTGTATTAAAACAGCAATAGCTTCTTTATTCCCTTTCCTTTTCTTCTTTTCTCCTGATGTCAACCTTAGGATGAAATTCAGGTGTGGTAGAACCTGGGACTTGTTTATAAGAGCAAACTCTGGCTTTGCCTCTGTTGCCAAATACGCTTCCCTCATGCATCCCCAGGAGAAGGGGATTGCGTATCTACGTTCAAGACATGGCCAGTTAATTTCAGTGACAGATAGACCCATGCAAATAGGTAATGGTTAATATGGTTATGAAAAGCCTAGAGAATAAATTTCAGGAATCTTTTAAATTAGCAACCCAACCCTAACCAGATGAGACCATTTTCCAGTTTCCTAGTTCTAAACAGACATTTTGTGACTGATGGAAAACAGCTGGCTAGAATTCATCCTGGCTTCCCCAAAAGTGATCTTTCATAATATTATATAGAGATTACAATAAATCAGTAGAATTCATACCCTCAATACTTATATGCATCTGTCTATAATTATAACATTTAGAAAGAGAAATAACAATTAAAAATCACCTGATAATATATACAAAGTGAAGAGGTTGTACCCCACATCCCTGAACTCATTTTGTATGGACTTACCACAGAGATTAAATACCAAAACTGCCACTGTACAAGGCCATGTCTACTGCCCTTGGATCCATTAACACAGTGTTTTCCTGTTTTAAAATAGCAGGAAACACTAAATACAAGTATTAGATTCTTTACTGGGATGAAACAGAAAAGCAGTTAATTGCATCTGTCGTACAAAAAGTGAAAGAACCAGAGTGTAGTCCAATGGAATAATTCTTTTTGTAATAAAATGAACCTTACAATTAGAATTTTGTGTGACTGTGTAATGTGGCAGACCCCTCCAAATACACAAACTACTACAAATAAATTTATCAAAACATTTTTTAAAAATCTATCCTCAAATGACAATTTTAGGAAATTTTTTGACCTTGTTTTATGCAAACCTAAAAATCTGCATCATGGTAAAGATTTTTTGTTTGTTTGTTTGTTTGTTTGTTTTTTGTTTTTTTCCCGTACCGGGAATCGAACTCCAGACCTTGTGTTTGCCAGGCAGGCACTGTGCTGCTGAGCCAAATACCTAACCCCCATGGTAAAGATTGACTTTAATGTAATCAGTCTTTGAGACCATACCTTCACGACATACTTGTTCAGGAAAATTTGGATGTATATATAATGCTCTGGTCAAAATAAAATAAAAGTTTAATCTTAATCACAAACCCAAAACTCATACTCCCGTTTGGTAGGCATCCCTCATCGGAGTATTAATCACGGGACTTTGCCCATTGTGCGTTACATTTCCATGTTTGATATTCAGTAAGCACAGTTATCTTCTTTGTGAAGCCAGTGGGAAGGGAAAGTGTACATGGAGAAAGAACATATTACTCAATTATTGTTACAGTTTGTGTCTGGACATCCCCCCAAAGCCTTATGCAGTCCTAGGGGCAGGGCGGGCTTTTCAAAGACAGCTTGTTAAACCTGGACCTCTTGTTCTCATGCCTTCACCTCAGGAAACAGAGTTACAGTATTTCCAGCTCGACTCAGCAGGGGCCAGTGTTGTCCCTTTGTAAACACCCTGAGCCTGTGGGGGCACAGAGGGGGTGTGAGTGCTACCCCCACCCAAGTGAGTGCTTACAACATAAGGGAGGAAAAGAGGTGTGCTTCTCTGCTTTTTGCTCTTGTTGCTACTGGTATCTTCCTCTGCCAGGAACTGTTGCCCGTGTGCCATGCCAACCTGCCTTGGACCCAGATGCATTATGGGCTGAAACCTCTGCAAACGGTGAGCTAAATAAACCTTCCTAAACTTTGTCGGGTATTTTGTGTCAGCAAAGGGAAAAGTAACCAAGACACTTATGGTTGCTTTTTAGTCCATATGTCTAACACATAATCTTTACATTCCTGTGGGAGTTGGTACAGGGGCATAACACATCTTAATTCCTTTTTAAACTCCCTTTCCTGCCCCCACCCCGCACCCATCTCCTGATTCCCTCCTTTTATACACATGACGGTTAACTGCTTGTGTCAGTTTGAGTAAGAAACATCCAACTAAAGCGAATCAGCCCGGTACTGGGTGTAGCTGGAGGGATTTACCGAAGACAGAAGATCCACCCTGGGTGTGGATGGCACCAACTAATACGTTTGTCACCTGGATAGAATAAAAGGGAAATGGAGAAGGAAGTCTCACTTCTGTTTCTATGGAGGAGATCCGGTGTTCACCCTCACACACCTTGGACATCGGCTCCTGGCTTCCAGCACAGACCCTTCAGCCAGCTGATACAGGCTCGGGGGACGTCATTGCCAGCTCCAGGCCTCCGACTAGATCCTTGGCCTCTCCAGCGCATGGAGAGCCCTTTCGGGCTCTTCCGCATCTGACTCTGTGCCAGCCGCTGTAGCCTGTCTTGTATTTGCGTATGTTGCATTAAATCTATTTCTCAAGTAAGCGCTGACAGACACAGCACGCGTTCACAATACACAGTGCTTAGGTTCCTCGCGGGGAGCTGGCACATTCACATCGCTTGTCTTCATTCCTTTTTCATCCCCTTCCCTCCCTTCCTTCACACCTCCTTCTGTTTTTTGACCCCTTTCCCTAAACTACTTCACCATATTCTGTTAGATTCAAAGAATATTGAGAAACTGTTATTATCCCTGAATGAATAACCCCTTCCCAGCCATAGTCTGTCTGATATAAAAGAGATCATGGTGGCTCATAAAAAAGCAATTGTGAAAAAGTTTTCTTATTCCATTGCTATTCATTATATATTCAACATAGTAACAACAACAACAACAAAAAACCACTGGTTTTTGTTCCTTGTTATTTCAGGAGAGCATACTGACATAAGAAGAAATATAAATAATCCTCTAATAAGTTTGGCAGCATCAAAAGTCACCTGTGATTATTTTCATGAAATCTTGCCCCACTGATATTTCCTTCTTTTCGCCATTCTGAGGAATGTCTAAAATACAGAATAAGTGCATGGATATGAAGCGACCTTTAATGAGCAGAAACACATTGCAGAGAGATAGAGCCAATCTTAAGAGATCACACTACAAATAGAAACTAAATATCTGGCCAACCCAAGTCTGTAACATCTATCTTCACAGCTACTAACCCCTGATTTCTTTTCCCAAAGGGCTGTATGAGATGGAAGGAATGGAACTGCTTTGGTCTTCATTCAAATACTTTTTAATATGCTGAACATGGGGGTTAACAGGGTTTTATAGGATCCCTTCCAGATATATGTCCTCCTGGAATTCTAAAATGTGACAATATTTGCAAATACAGTCTTCACAGATACATTAAATTAATTTAAGGTGACACAAGGTTTTATTATGGTTGTCCTTAAATCCTTTGAGTGGTGTCCTTAAGAAAACAATACAGACCCAGACCCAATAAGGAGAAATCCATATCATGACCCAGAGGAGGACGAAGGCTTGGGACAGTGGAGGTAAAGGTCCTGCCTCACAGTGGGGCTGTGGCAAGGCAGAAATGCCAAGGGTTCCAAACAACCCACAGAAGTTAGGAGACAGCACAGACAAGATCTTCCTCAAAAGCTCAGGAGACAGCCAAGCCAAGGAGGCTTTGATTTCACACTCCTCCTAGGATGACCACGGTTCAGTGATGGGCTCCCTATCCCATCCAGGGGCACCTGATTCCTGTCCTGAGCATCAGCCCATCTACTTCCTCTTCTTACCTTGTGGAGGCCCTGGACCAGAAAGCACCTACACAGCATAAAACCAGGAAGACGCCTTTCTCACCGAAAAACAAGGGCACAATGATGGGGACCAGCATTTGCTTTTCGTTCTATAACTTCTCTATCTCTCTCTTCACTGATTTTGGCAAGACAGATGTTTTCTCTCTGCACTGGATAATATGAGTGTCTTTTTCACTCAAGTCAGTCATCTGATTCCACTTGTTTCTGTACAACAAATCTTTGATGAGTTTACTAGTGGGGAATGAACCTTAGGATCCTCTAGGGATGTTTAACAACTGAGACCAAACTTCTTTCTGTGTGTGCTTTGTTTTTAAGTTCTGAGCCTTTGTACTTCTGTGAAAGTATACCAAAATTTCTCACTCTATCCAACTTTCTATGATCACTCATGGGCCAAGGTATCTTCCAGGGAGTACAACTTCAATTTTCAATTGCCCTTAACCAAGATAATAAATGAAAAGGCACTGGTGCATTGCAATAATTCCCAGGGATCCTCTGGACTAAACAGCATATATTTACTTAACAATGTAACAGAAAAATTCAGTTTTTTAGCATTGCCTTCTCAGAACAACACTGCCTTGGTATTTTCTAAATTAAAAGTTATGTAGAGTTGAATATCTGTGAACCAAGGAGTTTCAGTTCCATGTACTTTAGAGACAATTTTCCTTTAAATGCCTTCTCACCACTAGTCTTTCACTCCCGTTTTGATCAAATTAGTGACATGAACATTATCTATATATTAGACTTGTGATCTGGAAATGTATATGTGGTTCTTCAGGAGGTTTCTTAGCCTTTGTCTCCTTGCCTGTGAACAATCGCTATTCATGGGATATTGGAGAAAGTACTCACTGATTATAAAATTCTCATTGCTGCTAAGGGTTTGATACTACCTAGATGGCTCCCAAGGGCTTCAGTCTTCAAAAACATCATCTTTAGGAAAATTCTCTAGAAGAGCAGGAGTCAGCGTTCTCCTGGTTCATCAACACATCTATCTCTCTCCTCTCAAGGTTTAATGGTGCCACTAACAAACAGTCTCTTGGAAAATCGCCCAGTACCCTCTATGAGCTTCACTTTCCTGTAAGTAGAACTATTTGGTGATTATATCTTTGCAGTAATATTTTGGGGAATTTCTCCTCTCTAAATACTTGTATTTTCATCAACTACACAGCACACATGCTTTATTTTTTAGTTATAAGAAATTAAATCAGTTACTCAGAATACACTGTAAAACCTTTTCTTTTTTGGACCTCTAATTATCAGTATTTAAAACTATATACTATAGCACAAAATGTCCCCACCAGGATACTTCAATTTCTGTTAGTTGCCCAGGTAGCAGTTCCTGTTACAGTTCCTGTTACTACTGTCTCATAGAAATGACTGGTCTCTCTGATGCACAGCTATTCACTGTGATGCACATTGTAAGAATCAATCAAGACAGCAAAAGACTCTCTTTCTTGCTTGCACCCCCATAAAAACTTTCCTCCCTGAGCCTTCAGGGCCTCACTTTTTTTCTTTTATTTTCTTTCAAAGAGAAAAAACATAAAAGAAATAAAAGAAAATTTTGAAATAGGATAATACAAAAGTAGCAATAGTTAATACATTGTGTATTGTTTAAATTAGTTACTCAGAGTCCAGAACATAGACATTTAATTGTTCAAAAAATATTAGCACAAATCTCTTTTTTCAATGAACTAAGAGAAATTAGAGGCCTGACCTCTTTTGTTGAGGTCAGTGCCTGTCAAAGTAAATAAATCTGCCTACAAACTCTGGATGTTGTTTTAGAGTAGAATTCTATTTGGTATTGCAATACTGTGGGAGGGATAATAATTTACAGGGAAATCCAGGCTTTACACAATTAATTTAATCATAATTAATTTTGTAATAACCTAAAAATAGTGAAATTATTGAAATGTACTTTCAGAAGTTGACAGCACTTCAAATTGTTAGAAAAAAATTGAATCATGTCTTAGCCGTGATAGGGAAAAAAGGAAAAATCACATTAAAAATGAGAAAATTTGTTTTCTCTTAGTAATAAAAAAAGAAATCAAGATTAAAATTGTGTGGATTTCTGGGAATATATGTGAGCTGCATTGCTTCATGTCTAAACTTATAAACAATGTCTTGAGAAAAGTAATCATGACATTTAAAGATAAATAATAAATCAGTACCTAATAAAAAGCCAGAGGTTTGAGAAATGGTAGTTGCTATGGTGAGGGAACATTCTATTCCTTTCTTTTCTATTTCTGCATTCTGTTTTACTATTTCTTATATGAAGGGGAGAAATTTTATTTTAGGTTTATTTTCTATTGCATATCATTAATATCATAGTCAGGTAATAAAAAGAGAAACAGACAACTTTGTAGGATAAAATTAAGTGAGAATCTTTGAGTCAACACTTTGTAACATAGGTATACTATTTCTTAAAAACTAATTTAATAGTTAAATAGACCATTATTTTTGATAATCAAGCCAAATTTCAATGAACTTTCCAGGTAGTAATTTTGAGGACTGTTTTGAGGAACTGCAATACTTCAAAAGTCCATGTGACTGTGCATTATACCTAACCAGTGGCACTTTTCCAGGAGATCTTTGTAGAATTCCATATTGAATTTTGCTTTTTGTTATTTCTGTATTATTAATTCTCATTTTTAATTTTTCTGAAACTCAGTTACTCTATTTATAAAATGAAATTACTGAAAATATCTATATGAAGAAGTGGAGATCAAATATGGTAACTTAAGTAAAAGACTATATAGTATGTTCTTGGTGAAGTTTTTAACAAGATTCACAAGATATAACATATTTATAAAAGAAGGAAATTGAAGAAAAACAGAAAGGAAAGAGAGAAATAAACAAGGATGTAGGAAGGAAGTAACCAAGGAAAATGGGAAATAAGACAGGAAGAAGATAATGAAGAAAGGAAGAAAAGAAGGGAAAAAGGCAATGAAGGAAAGAGGAAAGGAAAATATGGAAAGGAGGGAAAAGAAGAAAAAAACAAAGCAACTAGAGAAAATAGAAAGTTATATTTAGACAACAAATTATATTTCAAATGAAAGGGTGGAAGAATTCAGAGGTATTTGGTTATGTGAGGAGAGTCAGAGACTTGTTTAAAGGAAAGTAACTCTGGGGAGCTGGGGATTTAGCTCAGCGTCACAGCGCCTGCCTGGCAAGCGTAAGGTCCTGAGTTTGATTCCTGGTACCAAAAAAAAGGAATGGAACTCTGGGAATACATACAGTAGAAGCCTTACTGTGAAAACTCCTTGACTCTGTTTCCTTTTTCAATTAAGTTAATAATTTTATGGTAGTTTTTTTTTTAAATAATGTAGTAATGTCATAACTGTAAATAATAAGAATGAAGGTGATACACATTGAGAAATTAAAAAAAAGAAAAACAAAAATGTTTTCTTCAAAATGGTCCACAACTTTCCCTGGACTGTCCCTATCTATATCCCCAGCACCCAGTACGGTATCTGAGAAATAATAGGAAATCAATAAATGTATGATGAATATGAAAATGAATGCATGATAAAATTAAATAACTCATTCTGTATATTTGGCTGAGATTAATGAACCTGAGCTCTAAATAGACTGCTGAGTTTATTCAAGCCAACCAATATCAGTAAAAAAAGGCAGATTTTTCTGTGAACAGCTGGTTATAAGCTGTACATTCTATTTGGATTATGTCTATCTCTTTAAATATCTTCCAACTACAATATCTCCCAAAGTTTCCTTGGTATACTTTTCACCAAAGATATATATCTATAATGATAACAAATCCTACGAAAAGAAAGATTTCCATATCAGGGAAGGTGAAAAGAACACATGAAAGAAACATTGAATGATAATTTCAAGATGCTATAAGTAGAACTAGGTGTAGTGGTGCACACTTAGAATCCTTGCACCCTGGGAAGTGGAAGTAGGAGAACAGCACATTTGAGTCCAACTCAGGCAGTTCAGTGATTTAGTGATACCCTGTTTTAAAATTTAAAATAAAATTAAAAAGGGCTAGGGCTGTGAATGTAACTCATTGTGAAGATCCCACATTAAATTATCAGAACAGCAAGACAACAACAAACAACAACAAAACAATAAATAAGACAAAGGTAATCATCCAAATAGATTGACCCATCCAGAAAAAGATAATCTTGTAGTCATGTTGGTAAATAAAAGAAAATGTTAGCGAGTCTTTTGAATTGTTTTTCATGATACTGGACCTGACTTCTGTCTATTGATAATACAGCCATTACAGAAATATTGAAAGGCAGGGTAAATAGTAATACTAGTAAAAAGGTTTGGGAATTGAGAAACATTTGAACCTATGTGAAAGCTCTTAGGCATACCATAAAAGACTATCCTAAAATCATCACAAAAAAATGTAATATTGTAGCCAGCTAGTGTTTCAAAATGAGCAATAAAGTTGGTGTCATGATTAGGAAGAATTTTAAATCAAAACATTGGCAGTCATGTAGCCCAGTAACATCAAAGCATATTCTCCTGGCTTTCCTGCATTCCTGTAATCATTCTGAAGTTCCTTCTACATGTTTCATAGTATTTACAGCTCACAGACTTTAAGTCAGACCAATTAGTGTGTACTGGGGAGCCTCAGATCACATGACAATAAAGTAGGTGCTTTTGTCACAGAACTAGGGATATGACCAACCATTTCACAGTGCTACATTTAGTCATATGATTCCTGCATGGAAAAGGAGGTGACAGCCTTTGAAGTCTGCCTCTGCCTCTATTCCCAAGGTGGGTCACATAATAGCAGTTGACATCTTCCTACTCCAATGACCACCTCCAAAATGCTGGTTGCTCAAAAAAAAACATTTCTATGGCATTGATCCACATGATCCAAGGGGCATGCATGCAAAAATTTATATTTCCTTCCTTTTTGTGAAATATGATGGTTTTTAAGGAAAAAATATTGTAGGAGTTATTACTACCACTCAGTAATTTATTCTCACATTACAGTATGAAAGAGTGGGAAGATTTGATAATCATCTCATCAGAATTTAATAATCACTAAGACATCACAAAATGTCACACTACAAAGCCATCAATTTATGCAAGTTTTTATCATCTAGAAGCAGTCATTTCTTATTGACCTATTTTTATTGGGCATAAGAAACAAACAATAGAATTTGAACATAGTTTGTAACTGTGGAACTTGTAGCTAATTTTGTTTTTTAAAATATATGACTTTCAAAAATTTGTGGGGTCTTTTAGTAAAAAGTTCAATTCAGACGTAACAACTGGAGAAAACTGATTTCAATTTTCTTTTTTTTTTTGAGTGACTTCAGCAAGGACTGGTGTGCCTTATGATGGTATTTTATCAACTGTAGAGAAACCCAGGAAAAACCCTGAGCCTGAGGCAATGGACATTATTGTTCTATTTATTTTCTGCACTGAAATTATCAGGTGTTATAGTTCATTTAGAACTATCTGTTTTTAGTAGCATTTGTCTTTATTGTAATAGGAGAAATTCATTTAAATGAAATATTTATGAAAACTTTGTAACCAGCATTTTTAGAATATTAGCAGAAAAAGCTATAGATGAAACTTAAGTAGGCCTCCTATTCACATTCTGCTTTGTTTCTGCAAGGCAGGGTAATTGTGATAGATATTACCAAAGCCCCAGAGATTGACAGACATGGACTCAGGTCTTCCTCCTACTGCTTCTTTGCTGAACTATGGCTCACTTTTTTGGAAGAATTATTAAATCTCTTAGTGACCATTTATGCACCTAACCCCCAATTTCAGTGAAGTAATACTTATTTTCTCCAGGCAGACCTTTGCCTCCTTCCTATATTGTTCTTTTTTTCTCTTTTTTTCAAAACAATAAGATTTATCTGAACAGCAAACTTGAGAGAGATGACTTACATTTGCGGCTCAGTCTCATGCCTTTTTCTCACAGGAGTAAGCTGCTTACAGGGACCCCAGCTGCCTTGCTCTCCTACACCAGGCCCTGGCAGTTGCCCAGAAACAGCTGCCTGGCTGATAAATTCTTCCTAATTAGGGGTTCCACAACAATCCACTTAGCTCATAGACATAGCCATGTGCTCCAACCTAGCTTCTACCAACCAAATAGTCGGATGTTCGTCTCTTTGACTATGTTTTGCTTTATTTCTCCATTTATGAATCAGAAGGTGGAAGAGGAGTGCTATTGATTTGAGGTCCTCTTGAAGATGTCAGTATGAACTTTCCTGTTGGTTGATCATCTACAGCTCCCCAGCATTACCAAGGATTCTTCTGAAGACTCATTTCATCCTCTTGTGATAGGAAGGCACATTTGGCCTCCTTTGTAAAGTGCAGAAATGAAACCTAGCAAAATTAAACGCATCGACCAGGATGATATAATTACTAAATGGAGAGACAGATGTATCGGTGTTACTCTTAACAGCTTGTGCTGTCCTTACTGATAGACTGCATGCATGCTTGCTACTACATGATAGTAAATAAACCAGACTTTTGAGTTAATTTTGTATTGTTGTATAACAAATTACCATAAAATGTTCACTTAAGCAAACACTCATTTGTTAGTCTGCAGGTTAGAACTGGTTAAGCTCAACAAGTTCTGTGCCCAGTGGAGAGTTGAGATTCTCTTGACTTTCAAATTGCTCTATCTTCCTCCTTTTTCATGGAATAGGAAAAAAAAAATTCTTTATTGAAAGGAACAGTTAATGCTTAATTGTTTGAGCAATTTTGCATGCCTATATCTGGTAATCTGAACAACCACTTTGAAGACAATAATGTGCAATATAATAACCATTGTTAATTTCCTATCATCTTGTTTTGAAATTCTATATAGTTTCATTGTTTTTTAAAATTCTCTTTAAAATAAAAAAAAAGAAAATCTATCTTAGAACTTAAAAAAAAACTTCAAGTGATTATATAAGGTCCTACCAGATAATCCAGGATCATCTCCGAATTTTTTAAGATCACCTGATTAGTAACCTTGATTACACCAGCAAAATCTTTTTGCTGAGTACCTTAACTTACTCAGTGGGTACTGGCTCCTCCTTACAGTCTGTGTAAATCTTTTTGAGAAATGGGAAGGGTATCCTTAGAACTCCTCTTTTCTCCTCTAAGAAAAATAAAACATTTTCTACCATTGTCACACCAATCGCCACAAATTTAGTGTCTTAAAATGCATGAAAGTCTATTAATTTGCAGTTCTGTAGATTAGAAGATTCCCATGGATCTCAGTGGATCCATTGGATAAGGGTCTCCTTCCCAGTGTGGGCAAAATTGTGATTCTTTCTTGAGGCCTGCAGGGAGAAATCATTTCTTGGCTTTTCCAGATTCTCAAAAGCTACCCAACTCCTTTGGCTTTGCCTTTTTCTTTTTTCCTTTCTTACCCAAAACCAGGACACATTTTCTGACTGTTCTTCTTCAGTTATGTCTATCTCTTTTTTTGACCACCAATGAAAAATTTGTTCAATTTAAAGATGCTTTTAATTAGGTTGGGTTCATGTGTTAATCTAAGGCAATCTCTCTCTCTCCCTCTCTCCCTCTCTCTTCTTTCTCCTTAATTTAATAACATTGCAAATTCATCTTATAACATATATATTACAAATGTAAATTAACATTCATAGTATAGGAGAATTAGTATGTGGGTATCTTTTGGGTCAGGAAGGAGCATTATTCTGCTCTCCAAAAATGATATTGGTACAGACAAATTTTAGCCCAAAATGTGGATATATAAATGAGATTGATCTGTGTTTATTGCTCAGTTCTTCATGTGTTATTACCAACACAAAATATTCATATTTAGAAAGATTTTTTCATAGTATTAATGACTTCTTGAACACATTAAAATAATCAGCACATTGATTCTTCAAATATAATTGTTTATATATTTATATATCTCACCAAAGATTGATTCTCATTTTAGAGTCTGATACCTTCAAATTATCACTCATACCGCAGGATTAAGGTTTATCATGAGAGTCAAGATCTGAAATTTAATTAGTCATTCAAAACATTCTTCTTTCCTCCTTGACTATCTTTTACAATAGTCACAATAATTATAAAATTTTCCTTTCAACAATCACACACAATTTCACAGAAAACATGCCTAGGCCAGAACTGATTTTCAATACCAAAGTCTCACACACTTCCTCACTGATTCTTATATCAAACTCAAATCCAGTGTGAAGAACTCACTGCAGTATAAAAAGAATTAACACATTCAGCCTGTCGTGCTTTCCTAGAAATCTGAGTAGAGTTGAAAGTCAGAGCTCACCTAGCAGCTCCCACACTGCAGCGAGCACTTCTGAGTTCATAGAGAACATTTGCTCTCCTGAATTTCCCTAGATGTCGTGTTTTCTCACACACTCACTTCCTGTTCTTCACTGCCTCATTTTTAACTGTACTTTCTGTGCACACAATCTTCCCTGGTGTCCTCGGGGCTGTGGGACTCTGTTCTATCCCTGCAAATACCAAAATCCGTGGTTACTCTAGTCCCATATGAATAGTGGAACAGAATTGGCATATGACTTACTTGTATCCTCTCTTACACTGTAAACCTATTTATAATATACACTATGGTGTAAAAGCTATGTAAATAGTTATTATTTCATATGTTGGGGAAAGATAACAAGAAAACAAAACTATTCATGTTGAGTATAGATCCCCATGTTTTAGATCTGCCATTGGTTGAATTCTCAGACAGCCTAAGGATAAAAAGGCCTGCTCTACTTCTCTCTCAGATGTCCCAGCCCATGATTGCCGATTGGTCGTCCTTCATTCAGCAGTAATGGCATTTTGACTAATGAATCAAAAGCTCATGCATGTGAAAGGTATACCAGGTGTCATTAGCCTTAGCAAAGAACTATTTTGTGGAAAAGCAGTTTAACAGAATTAATATGTGCTTCCAGTATTAAAAAAGGGAGTGACAATCAAGTTTAAACATAATGACTTGTTTTGCTCATTAGCTGAATGAGTCCAGAAAATGACTCATCCATTCATAAATTTGTCATAGTGCTGTCTTTGGTGTCAACCAACAGTAACATCTAGATGAGCAGCATCATAGCAGGAGGCTCAAAAGATTACAGAAAATTGCTGTTACAAATGACTACATTTTAAGTTTGTTATTCTTTGGCAAAACAATGTACTCATCCAATTGCTGAATTCTGAGCCAGATGTTTGCCTCTTCTGAATTACATTCTGTTTGTGGAAACATGATGATTTCTTTGTTCTACATGGACAAGACACGTTTACCAGGTTGAACTGTTTTTTTTTTCACCCCCTTTATTTTTTAGAAAAGCTGTGTGGCACCCCACTGACGCTAAATGTGTCATTAACCTTCTACCTGGGGCGTTTATTACCTCAACTTAGACAATATTCACCAATGCCCTTATCAACATAATGAGGTCAAGGCAGCAATCAGTGTCTACTGTGTTGTCTCTTATTTCTTGAATGCACACCTGCTTTTTAAAATTAAAATCCATGATCCAAGGAAAAAAATCATAGAGTGCTAAAGGAGCTTCATTGTACTGAAAGATCAGTCTTGTCTTTCTCACAAAAAGTTGGAGGACTGCGTAACTTATCACCTGGAACTTTTTCAGAGCAAAAGAGGATCCTCCTAGCAGGTGCCCTGGAGTAGCTGGGGGTATGTAGGGCTTTTCCTCGAAGATCCAGGATATATCATGATCATATGTGAAAAGAACTTCAGAGAAATACCCTCTTCTTTGTGATTTGATCATTTTTACAAGTTTTCAATTAAGCTTTTAGTTAAAAATCAATGTGCTTGCTGAATCTGACCCAAGAAACTCACATTGCAGCATAAAGATTTTAAAAAATTAACCCAACTATAATCAAAACAGTTAAAATAAATAATCTTGAAGGATAGTTTAATATCATGGGTGTTTTCATATTCTTTTTCTTATTTTTAAACTCATCATCATATTTTTCATCTTTGCTTAGGTTTTTAATAGGTATTCCAAATAAAATGAGTATTCCTATATGAAACTGCATGTCAATCAAACAGGTGTAATGTCATCTTGCACCACTTATGATTTTGTGAGTTCATCTTGGAAGCAAAATATCCAATACACAGATATTTTGAAAAGGAAATAGTTCCATTTCTGTTTCAAAATGGTCTGTATCTTCACTTTGGTGTTGACTGCATGGATACAGCATGTATAATTTTCTAAAACACTGAAAACTATGCAATTGCTATTTTTGGCTTGATTATATATAAAACTATATCCCATTGAAAACTGTCAGTAGCCCTGCAGAGACTTGCATAAATTAATTGTTAGCAAATAATTTTGGATCTGTGTGTTTTAAACTCTATGCTAGACTTTACTGGAGGTGCTTGAGATATGATGGAAGATACAAAAGTCAAAGACCTTGTCTCAAGAAACTTATATTGTAGTGGGAAAAAATAAATACAGTGGAAAAAATTAGTGAGATAATACTATGTAGTAATTAATCCCGCAAAATAAATACCTGAAAAGTTGACATTTGAATAAGGATCTTCTAAAACTGGAGGGCGCTGTGACAGCTACTAGGATAGTGTGGCCCTAGGATGTGGTAATGTATCTAGTATTCCCAAAGTAGACTGACTGGCGTGAATAAACTGGAGAAATGAGATTAGTAAAAAAGGCAGGGGTCAAGTCATGCACAGATGCGCATGAGTATAAAATTCAGTAAATTAAAAATAAGAGTTTATAATGTAATGTTTTTAAGTATGATTTTATACCCACCATCCTGGTATTTATAAACAAAATTGGTATTCTGCAAATCTTTCAAATTGTTTCCCCAAAGAAATTTATCCTAATAGAAAAATAGTAACCTTTTTGTATTTTTCCAGTACACAGCTAATCAAAATACAAAAGGTAACGGCACGTTCTGTGGCACTCTTTGATTATTTCCATCTGTAAACTACTCTTTTGAAGCTAACGATATGATCCTATGGATCAAAGTCCCAGGAATCGTGGATTCATGAGGCTACTCATGATGCTTGCACCTTTAAATCCACTTTACTGTGTCAGCCATGGTAATTAAACTGGACCTAGAAGAAAAATAAAATGTATTTATCATTAATAAGAGGTGATAAAACCTCACTTGTAGGGGACTCATCTTTTTTTTAAATGGGATCTATTTATTTTTTGTTTGTTTGTTTGTTTTCTTGTTTTTTTTTCTAGTACTGGGAATCGAACTCAGGACCTTGTGCTTGCCAGGCAGGTGCTGTGCTGCTGAGCTGAATCCACAGCCCGGGGATTCATATTTTCTATAGGATTATAGAGAAGATTGATATTACATCAAAGTTACACAGCATTTTTCTCTTGACATTTGTATTTTACTAGATATTTATTTGTTTTTCATTTCATTTCAAACAACAAAAGTTAGCAATATATGAGAGACTACCTTTTGGGTTTTTTTGTTTTGTTTTGTTTCACTTGTCAATGTGTAATAAACTTCCAGTCTAAAATTTTCAAAGGAAAGTTTAAAAATTCAATTTTAATTTATCAGCTCTTTTTTGAAACATGATAATGCTACATATTCCTTTTTTCAAATGACAGTGTTTCATGTCTGTAAATATTATAGAATTCAGTTGGGAGCTTCAATATGTTATTAACATTGTAGTGGTATTTATATAGGTGGAATAGGACAGTATTTTCTGAATGACTGGATGAGCTAATATGGCGGGAGACCATGTGTCTGTCCAGAAGAGGTTTGGTCAACTTTGCTTATCAATAGGGTAGGAATGGCTTTTGTATGTGAAGGCACAGAAAATTGTTTTGTGGGATTATCTTTCTCAACAGTGATGATGAATAATTTTCTATGCAAATGTTCCACAAAGGAGGCTGATGCTGTTCTATTTGCTGTTTAAATTTCACTGTTTGGGCCTGCCAAACTACTCAAAGCCTCACAGGATCCTGTTTGTGATAGGCTAATGCAAATTTGATGATCCATCCAAATATATAGAGATGTCGTGTTAATGGTGCCATCATTACTGGAGCTGTCCTTTACACAGAAATTCTTACCCACTAGTAGTAGATGACAGATGTGCCAATTAAGAGACTGAGGCAAAGCCAAGGTTGATGTTCTAATAAGCAGGTCATTAACTTTGGTAATGACCAATTTGAGAAGATGATTGTTATTACAGACTATATTCCATGAGTTATGAGAGCAACAGTATAACTTTGAAACACATCCAATGGTCGGATTGTAATGGGAAGTACAGTAAAACATCAGATATTCTTCATATGTCGCCTTACCTATGCATCACCTTATAGATTTCCAAAGTGTCATTTTCTACAAAGGACAACTTAATAAATGCTTAGGCAATTATGTTTGTAGGAATCATGGGCCTTTTCTGAGAGCCAAGTGAAAAGGCTTTCCAATGATCATTTTATAATTCTACCTAATGTAACTTGTTCCTGTACTAGCAAGTCTACAAGTTGTGCTGAAATAAACTGAAGAGATATAAAGGGCATTAGAATTATATCATAAATTTGTTGGAAAGATTAGGAGTAAATTTGTCCTCTCTTTGAAGTAGTTAAGAATTTCCTATGTAATATCTCCAGTAAATTGCTCTTTAAAACTTTCTACCTGAATTTGAATCATCAGAATTTTCTTCTTCATAAGAGAATCCATTCCACTAGGAACAACTCTTCCTTCTATAACTTTTTCCTGATAGACAAAAATTGAATGATCTTTATTACATAAAACATGAAGTTAAAAGCCTGGAAATATTTTATATTTTATACCTTTTATACCTTTTCTAATCAATGATGCTAGTTAATCATTTTGAAATTTATAATTATTTCTTAAGTGACATGGCTTACATGTCTCTTGATGTGGCGACTTTTTTTTTGGCTATTAAAACCACGCCTTTCTAGCCCTGCATTTCTGGGGGTCTCTTTTCAATTTAGAGGCTAGAAAAAGCTAAATAACTCCTTTCCCACTTATCTTTGCCACTGACAGTGACCATTCTCAGTCACATTTGGCAATGACATGCAGACAAAGTTCACTAGCAGCTTTTGGGGACACACGCTTCCCCATGGTGCTCAGTGGTACTCTCTCCATTCCTATTTCTTGACTTTGAACAGAATACCTGCATTTGAAAGCATTATGTTTCTTGCATAAGGATAAATTACCGTTATGTCCTACATAGGTGTGAACTACCTATTTGTTAAACAAGGCAAACTAAAAGTCAGAAATGTCTTATGTACATCAAAATATGATAGAATAGGTAGGTCCATGTAAAAAACCTCAATATTTCATAAGTGATGAAAATATCCATACCTACTGAAGACGCTGCATCAAGTCTTAGTTCTATTTTATGAATCTTGTCTCTTCCTGGTACCTGATCTTGGCTTCTCATTCATCTTTTTTCTCAACATGGGAAAAGCTAGGTCCCGTCGTAAACTACCAAGCATTATCACTAAGTCATAGGAGGATGAACCCTTCTACATAGATATCAGATTCTGCTAGCATCTCCCTTCCATCGTTTTTAATCTCATCGTGACTTGTTCAATCAGAAGCAATGATCTTAAAATTCATCCCATTCCTATACCACTGGGAATCACTGAGGTCTTTGTAAGCTTTCCTAGGGTTTCAGACTCACAAGACCACCATAGACAACAGCTGACCCTAGGGACCTCAGAGGGATGTTGGACAGAAACGAAGCATGGTGGCTGTGCAGTGTCCTCTCCAAAGGGGACCCTCACTGCAGTCCAAATACCAGTTCTGGGTTCCACGAACACAAGATGCTCATGAGGTGTGTCAGGAGCTGCTCTTGCGTGAAAGCATCCATCACTTGAACTTTCTTTAAAAAGGTGAAAGTAGCAGTAGTAAGCCTTTTTAAAATCTGCCCAGGGAAACACTGTCTATTCTGTCGTTTTAACTTGAAGAAAATAAAGCATAAAACAATTTTAAAACTTCCAAAGAAAATAAGATTACCTAAAGGCAGGTGTTTAGATGTGAACACTGGTCTCTCAACTCCCGACTGACTGTGCTAAAAAACCATGTTCTTTAGGATTTAGTGAAGAATATTGTTGTTATTTTTTGCTTAATTTGGTTGACTTAATTTTTGTTCTTTCTTCTCTAGAATGCAGGTCAAAAATATAAACACAGGGGCTGGGGATTTAGCTCAGCGGCAAAAGCGCCTGCCTGGCAAGCGCAAGGTCGTGAGTTCGGTTCCCGGTACCGGAGAAAACCAAAAAAAAGAAAAAAAAAAAAATATATATATATAAACACATTAAATTAAACTATAAGTTTAAAAAATGTATAATTGACTGCTGCATTAGAAATTTAATATTTAGAATAAATTATGTTATTAATTTACTAAAGGCAAAGCAAATGAAATCACTTATTGCTGGGAGCATACATTGATTAAAAATAACAAACATTTTATTTTCTATTTATACATAAATAATCTGATCTTCAATGGCCAAACATCACACAATGTGGCAGCTATTAGTCACATTATCACTGGTAGTATGGCTCAGAATTAGAAAACTTCTGCCCATCTCTAATTACAGTCAAGGACTGAAAAGGATAATCCATGATGAAAATAACTATCAGTATAGTCAAAAGAACAAAGGAATGCAAGTGTAGTAAGTGTAGTTATATTTATTACTGCTTGTTGGTTGAGTGCTTATTATGTTACAAGAACCACTTGAAAACCTTTATAAGCAAAACAGTTTAATGACAATAAATTGAGTTAAAAAGTGTGACCCTGGATTTACAGCTGAAAACACAAGAAAATGACCAACAGACACCATGTTACACAAACAGTAGTTGAGAGACAAGATTTGAATAAAATGATTCCTTGATTGTAAAAAATAAAAACTGCATACCTCAGTTTCCTACAACACAAAAGGCCACTGTTGAATCAGAAAAACAAATGTATTTTCATGAATATCACTTATAATTAGTCAATTTCAGTGCTGCCATTGGAACCATGTTTGGGATAAGTTTCAAATATATTAAAATAAAAGACAAGAGTAGATGCAGATAACAAATGGGATAGCAGAATGTTGGCAACAAAAAGAGAATCATGTTTCCAAGATATTCAAAGCTGGTCTTTCATTTATTTTCAAACATTATTAGATGTAGCTCAGTGAAAGTGGCCTGTTTTCTCAAAGCCATCATGGCTCATACACAACATCATAGCGACAAAAACATTCAGTGCAGCAGATTGTATTCTTCATAGTCTTTCTCTTTTCTATGCCAGTGCAGTGCCAATCAGTGTTAAGAATCAAGCTAGCTCATCAATTCAACAATTGCTCTTTTGATGTGATTCTAACTATTAGCATGTACAACTGTTAAGCTAAACTGTCTGTTTTAATTCAACTGGCCGAACGTTTTGCTGTATGAATTTTTCTAAATATAAATTCTTGTCAATATCACTGGAAAATACTCATTAATTTATTCCAAGTATGGAAGATGCTCTTTGGGTGATAGAGGTAGCTTGAAAAATCAACTAGAAATCATATCATCAACATAAGACTAATCTTCTACAGGACAGAAAAATCTATATGACTATCCACCAATATATAAACTATGATAATTTCTTTAAAGTGATGCTATGTGCTAAAGAAATGCAAAGGAGTAAAATTTAATTCAGATTGATGAAAGATTGGATTCTAATAAAAAGCATACTTAAAATTATTTTGGCTGTCCTTAAATAACAGTGAAGACTTTTCCAGGAAGAGATGGAAGGACAAAGGTGTACTGAGAAATGTAGACAGAAGAGAGATGAGCAGTCTACATAAAAACATAACAAGGAAAACAGAAATAAAACACTGAGTTGTAAAAACCATATTAGTAAAAAACCAGAAAGGTTTCTTAGTAAGAGACTGATGTAATTGGAACTATGTTTTATTCATAGACATATTCCACGCTTGCTCATTTTGAACACCCAGTAGATCAGATGGAAAATGAGATGACTGTTGTGAATAATGGAAGTGTGAAGTTGTCAGAGAGGAGCAATGGTGATAGCAGAAAAATGAGATTAGCACACTAGATTCTCTGTACCTTTTTGTGAATATCAACATGGACACTATTAAAACTGTGGAATTAGCATGATACGATTCATTTTGCACAACTTTACCTGTGGAATTTAAGTAATGTACAACTAGCTGTATGGTTCAGCTTATCCAGGTCTGCACAATGATACGTACTATAGTAAGGCTCATCCGTTTATTTCCACTTTCTCAACCAATACATTAATTAAAGATGTGGGCATTTTAGTCAATTTCAGCACAATAGCTTATTTTTACGGTATGAAATTTCCCATTGACTAAACAGAGTCAGCTAACAAATCTTTTTTAAAATCAACTTGCATTTATGGGTGATTTGAATAAATAAACACAGGCACTAAGCTAAGATGTGAATTTTCATATATTTCACATAAGTATTGCATATTTTTATTACAGTTTTAATAGTAATTGACAAAGAAGCACATAACTGTGAACAAACTACATATGCAATTTATTATGGTAGATTCTCCATTTCAAAAAGTCCAGCAAATAGTGTATACTATGAATGTATGGGGTTGATTTTAGTTTTGTCAATCCCAGTGATCTTCCCGACAACCTGGCTTTATTCATTTTAAGAGACAATGTTACTACACTGTGTGTGCATTCACATTCATTCAGTAAAACAAGTCTGTTCCAAAGAAAGAAAGGGAATAAAAGAATTTATTTAAAAATATTTTAAATAAATAGAATTTACATTATTTTATTCTACTTTTTTATATATTATTTTATTCTAAAAGGGAAATAGGAATCATAAAGTTCTCCTTATCTCCAAAATTTATTTTGCAAAGATCTAAGTTTCCAAGATGACTTTTTCATTGGTGTAATCATCTTGGATGCAGGAAAATAAAGTCCAAGATGAATCAGTGACTGTATTTTCTTCTTTTCCCTGTACTTGGTGTAGAAATAGGGTTTTTTTTAGGATATGCCTATTTAAAAAAAATCTTCTATCGAGAGCCAGCAGTAATCCTAAAATAAAAATTTTAAAGAAAACCAATGTTCCAAAATATATCTTTACAATTATAAATCACTATTAAGATAATTACTGGAGCTTTTCAAACATTTTTAATCCTCTTGAATTTTCATAAGGTTGTCTGAATAGTGATTCCTAGAAAATGACATTTTCTAATAAGTTGTAAGCACTCACTTGAGCCTAATTAAAACTTTCATTGACATATCGGCCTTTACGTATTCATCTGTGTTTCTCCAGAAAGACTTTAGAAGCTAAACATTCTGCCACCTCCCTTGCTCTTCATAATTTTTAATGTTAACAGACCACCTTAAAACCTGTTAATAAAATGTATTTTATAGAGCAAATGAGGAATTTGGTGTAATATGAGAAAGTTGCAGTGGTTCCAAACAAAGGATTACAGAGCTTCATTATTTGAACTGAGATGTAGAAGTACAATAGTTCCTTCTGAGTCATAATTCTGTTACAGGACCTCTCTTGTTTTACACCGAATCTTGCCTAACTTCCTATGCATATGATGATTCCCTTTTTATAAATGGAGAAATTTAGGCCCAACTAAATAAACTTTCCCCATCCATGTAAGTAACTGGTAGACCTTGGGTTCTAAACTCAGCTAAAGGCTCTGGTACTCAGGTTCCTAAACCTTAAGGTGTATTATTTTTTTACTGAAAATGAATAATCCAAGGAATTATAACAAATAAAAATGAAATAAATGTATATCAGTTTTTGAGTCATTTATGCTATAAACTACTCTGAATATCTACTCTAATTCTCTTTTTCCTTTCTTTTTCGAAATTAGCTTCAAAATCACTTTATAGTAAAAGCTATGAAAATTGGTGGGAAGACAGTAATGTTTCCTAAAAATGTCTCTTCATTCAATAGCTGGCCGTTCTTTACCAGTGCTCCCTCTGCCTGTCCCAGTGTATGGGTCCTCTTTATTTTCATGTTTGCTTCCAGATGTTCTTATTCTACTCAATTACGTCTTTCTCCATCTGCTTTCCTTTGTCTGAATACATCTCTGAGAGATCTCATGTATACTCCTCTCTTTGAACTTGAGTTCTAAATCTATATCTACAACTCAGCCTATTATTTTTCTAAACTCCTGACTTAAATCATAATCCTAAATGCCTACTAAATACCCATAGCCCCATACATTGCTCAACAGCTCTTAAATTTAATCTTTTGCTAAACTACAACTCCAACCTGAAAGGCTTGGTACTCCTATTTTCCCTATATGAGTCAAATTCTACATACCCATTTCTCCAAGACACAAGATAGAAATTTCCAAGATTCTGCCACCCAAATATCTAGTTACTAAATTATGTTATTTTTCTTCCTGTTTACATCCGAGCCCAAGGTTTCTATTGATTTTCTTACCTCTTCAATTCTACCTCAGTGAGGTGCTTTGGTATTTCTTGCTTAGAACATCAGCTCATTTTTCTACTTCCATTCTCTTTTATCCTCAACCTGCTCTTCACAGAGATCATTCTAAAACTCAGATCTCGTCTGACTTTTACTTTGGTGAAAATCTTGATCAGCCCATTGGTCACCTTGGGAACCTTTCCATAGATATCTAATTTCCTGAAAAGCTGCTTTTTGCTCTGTGCTGTTCTAGTCTTCCAGTATGAATCCATACTGAACTTGTCAGTATAGACTGTCTAAGCATCTTTTGAAGACCTAAGTAAAAGATGATCTTTTGCAGAAAAGTTTTCTTGAAGTGACCAGAGTAAAGCATTTTTTTCTGTGTTCTTGGCACAGCGGTTTGTACAAATCTCTATAGTAGTACACAGTTGCATATTTTGTCAGTTCCTGCCACTATTCTGTAACCCCTCTTTTAGTCATTTTAACCTCCCAAAGGCAGCATAGACCAGAACAACATCTAAAATTTGCTGATTGTATTGATGAATGAGTATAGGAGTAGAAAATGGAGGGGAAAACTCTGGACTGAGTTGCATCTCATACTCCAAGTACATCTTAGCAATATTCAGAATGATTTCCAAAGCCAAATAAAGTGCATCAGTTAGTCATTGTTGTACAAGAAATGATCATAAATTTGGAGACTTCAATCCGCACACATTCATTATTGTACAGATAATGTGGGGTGGGAGTTTGCGCCTGTTTCACTGCGTCTTGTGCCTCAGGGACTTTCCAAAAGCTACCATCAGTGTAATGGCTAGAGGTAGAACTGCATGCCTGCGGAGGAGACCATCTGTTTTAGTCAGTTTTCCCATTTGTGTTGTTCACTTTTCTCTCATTGCTGGGACAAAATCCCTGATGCCCAAAATTAAGGAAGGAAAAGTTTATTTCATTTACAGTTTGTGGAGGTTTCAGTCCATACTTGGCAGATTACAAGGCAGAGTGGCACATGGCAGAGAGCTACAGCTCATGGCAGCAGAACACAGCAAAGCAACAAGCACAAAAGCCAGGAATAGCCACAAGCAGCCTCTTGCTCTCCCTTACATATGCAAACCATCTACCCCAGAGCAGGTGCAGCTCTCACACCCGTAATCAATCAAACTCTAAAAGCCTGCCCTATGACCTTATGAGGCTTTGGGGGGACACACAGACACAAATCATAACACCATTGCTGGGACAAAACACCCAACACTAGCAAAGTAAAGGAAAGATTTATTTTGGCTTGTAGCTTCACTGGGTTCAGTCAATAGTTGTCTAGCTCCATTGCGGAAACAGCACAATGGAAGAATGTGAATGAACAGAGTTGCTCAACCCATGGCAGGAGAAGCATAGAGAGAAGGGAGGAACCAGGAACAAAAATACACCCTTTCAGGTCAAGCCCTTAGAGTCTTACCTGTTCTGACCAGGACTCACCTCCTAACAGCAATTTTAGCTCTGGACTCACCATGAACTGATTAATTCAGTTGTGTGTATAGTATTATCATGATCCATTTATCATCAAAAAGCCTCACTTCTGGACATAGATTTTTTTAGATCATTTAGATATTTTAGGCCTAAACCATAACACTATTCACCTTTAAGTCTGTATGGTTGCTGGCATGATTTAGTCTCATGGGAACTAAGGATCCTTACTAAGTATTCTTCACTGATTGTAGGCCAGAAGCCACCTTTATTTCTTTGCTATTTGAACCTCTCAAACATGGAAGCTGTTTTCATCAAAGTCAGGTAACAAAAGTCTCCTAGCAAGTCAGAAGTCACAGTGCTATGCAACCTAAATCATAGATGAGACAACCTAAAATACATGTATATAGTGAGACACCCTCACTAGACTAACCCATCTTCAAAGAAAGAAGATTGTACAAAGAGATGGGTGGTGAACAGAATTAAGAAAATGATCCCCACAAGATTCCACCCCCTTATCATTTAGAAGTACTTTACAGGCTGGTATGAAGGAGATTTGAGGATGGAATTAAATTTACTAATCAACTGGCCTGAGGACTGGGATTCCCCACCTTAATTATCTAAATGGGCATAATCTTAGTCACATGAACCTGTAAAGGCCGTGAATTGTCTCTAGTTTGTATCTGAGGCATGAGGAAGAAGAAAAGCAGGGAAGAGGTGAGGCAGGAGAGGCCAAAGAGATTCCACTGGCTGTTGCTTGGTTTGAAGAACGAGAAGGGGAGATATGAATTGGGAAATAGAGACAGCTTCGAGAAACTTAATATGTTCCTGTTTCACAGCCAACAAAGAAATAGAGACCCCACTCCTTGTCTTAATTACTTTCCTCATGGCTGGGACAGAATTCTCAATACCCTTAATGTAAAGGACAAGTTTGGTTTTGCTCACATTTTACAAGTTTCTGGCCTTGCATGATCAGCTGACTACAGGCAGAAGCAGTATGGCAGAAGAACCCAGACAGAAGAAAGCTCCTTCTCCAGGAAGCAGAGAGTGAAGGGAGGAATGAGGAAAGACAGTTCTTCCAGGTCATTCCCCAGGAACCCACCTCCTCTGATCAGACCCCACCGCCTACAGTAGGTCAGCCATACCACCTGCAGAATTCAAACCACCTGCTCAAGTCCCCACCTACAAGATCATCAGGCTCTTGGGCAACATATAGATATAAACCACAACAGTCCTATAGTCCTATAGTGGTCAGAACTGGCTCAAACTAGCAACTTCCAGGAGCTTCTGGGTAAGAAGTACCAGAGGGCCTCCCTGAGGGAAGAGAATCAACCCAGACCTTCATTTCATGGATAAAGATTTTGGATCTCAGTTTTGAAGAATTGGATTTTCCTTAAGGAGTCTAGAAATCAAATGATCCTAATAGCCTTCAACACTCACTTTTGACCTGTTGAGACTTCCAGCAAAACCATTGTGCCCAGACCTTCAGTGGGAAGAAATCATAAAAGAATATATTTGTTTTGCTTTAAAATACAAACGTGATTATTTGTTTTAAAGCATCAATAGAAAAGCAAAGTGTTTATTTCAGGAGGTGGAGATAATTAGACACTATTTCAAGACTAGTCAGACAAGATTACCTGGGCTTTGAGACTTAGGCAGGTCACTACTTTGACTTAAGTTTCTTCCTCTGTAAAATGGACATGATAATAGTAGTATGTAACTCTTAGAATTGTTGTGAAGAATAGGGCAGTTTATACATGGAGAGAAGTGTGATGGGAAGAACATACATTCTCTGCTGTCTCTGAGAATTATTTCTAGAAGATAATTTCTTCTATTTTTCTTAGAACTTGTAGGAATAATAATTTTACAAGTAAAATAATTAGAGACATTGGCATAATACAATATTATTTTGTCCAAAATACAAGGGAAGCAATGCAAAATCATATTTTAAAAACTTTTCATATCTGAATAAATCAGGCAATAGATATTCAGTTCTGAAAAGTGACCACCCAGGGATATTCATAAAAATGCAACCAGATGTGTCATTCACTTCTACTAGTATAATTTAGTTCAACTAACAGATTTCTCAGATGGAAAGTTTAGGGTTGAACTACTGGTGTATTTGTGAATTTATATTTGACTTTCAGATTGTTTTGATAATTACTCTACAGAAAAAGTAGTATTCTTGCCATTTCCAATTGTTCTTAGATTACATTTGTACTCTCACCTCCCCCATTTTGGGCTCTTATAGATTTGCACAGGTATTTCATTTTATAGTTTTGACTATGTTCTAATTGTTCTTTTACACAAATTTCTCTTATCAGTTCGTCATCAATTAATGTTTCTCCTGTTTTTCTTTCTGAATCTTGTTCTTTATTGTACATCATAGGAAATTTTAGGAGACTTGAAACAAGAAAGATCAATTAATGTGTGTGGATTTAAGTATTATTCTTCTTGATAAATTTGTTTTTCACAATTTGAAACTGATGTAAATTTCTCTGTGGGAGTATGTAATATATTATTTTAAGTTATCCTATTTCATTGCATGCAATCATTGTTCCTGAGCCATAATTACTACATGCTAATTAAGTCACAGGAAAATATTGTATTTTTTGTAATTAATTCTCAGGTATTGATCATCTCTCCTTAGCCCCTGATTTTTATGACTACAGAAAACATTTTTACTTAAATTTATAACAAAAATAAAAATTGTGTCATTCTTGTTTTTGAGTTATCATGAAATCTAGTTTTATGGAAGTGTTTTTCCATGCTTTCTAACTTAAAAGACTACTTCTACTTTATGTCATTTTCATCATCATAGTTATTGTTACTTTACTGCTGCTCTCACCCTGCAAATACTCCTGGCCAATAGCTTGCTGACATGACTAATTCAGCACTCCCACTTTACCTGTTTACCTTAAACGTGTCTAAAATACATATACACGTGAAATCTTAAACCAGCTCAAAAGTTTGAGATGAGAGGGTAATATATGAATAAACATATTTTCTGACTATCCTTATCAGTCTTGCTAGGTTTTGAATCTGTGCTATTTCTCTCCCTTCTCATCAGACCAATGTGAGAGACCACACACCTCGCTTCCACTGGAAACAGGATGACTCTGCTGCCTGGGAAAATGGTAGCGGGGAGTTAGTGTCATTTATTGGAGCTGCTTTTTGTACCAAAATGGCCTTACCCTGTGCAACAATTGATTCTTAAGCCACTTTTATATATAGAAGTCTAAAGTGGACTAATGAAGCCCTAGCGTTGAGAGGAACATCATTTTATCATGATTATGGTATCTCCCCTGCCAGGTAAGTATAAGACAGGAGCATCATTTTATCATTAATTTAAAAGTCAGCCTAAGAAACTAAAAAAAAAAAAAAAAGTATGTGTTCAAGATGGCTCCATGAATGCTTGGCATAAAAAGTAGCAGTCTTGAGGCAGAAATTGTCCAAATATCATTAGGAGACAATTTAAAATTTTAGCCTAAGAAAAAAAAAAAAAAAAAAAAAAGTATGTGTTCAAGATGGCTCCATGAATGCTTGGCATAAAAAGTAGCAGTCTTGAGGCAGAAATTGTCCAAATATCATTAGGAGACAATTTAAAATTTTAGCCAATTATTCTTAAAATAAGTAAAATTCATCATTAAGTGCATGGACTCCTCTGATGGTAAGAGCATCCATCACTACAAAATACATCACTACTTCACATTATGTATATAAATCTGCTTGAATGGCCATAAAAAAGGGCACTGATTGAGTAGATTAAAGAAGTGATATTTGTTTCTCACAGTTCTAAGTCTGAGAAGCCCGAGATCAAGGTATGCACAGGTTAATTTCATTCTCGGAGCTCTTCTCTTGGCTTGTAAGTTATGCCATCTTGCTGTGTGCACGCATGACCTCCTCTCTAGGGTTTCTCTCTCTTACTTTTACTGTAAGGGTTCGCATTCATCAGGAAAGCTATACTTTAATGATCTGATCTAAACTTGATTTCTCTGAAACATTCTAAGTATAACAGCCATAACATAGTGATTACGGCTTTTAGATATGAATTAGAGGGGAACATAATTCAGTCCATAGTATCTTAGTTCAGTTGTACAGTATTTTCATCAGAAATACTTATGTTTAGTGTATTGCTACAATTTTAGCTTTTTTGTCATAAGGAAAGAAAAAACATTTCAACACAGACCTTAAAGTCTAGACAAGGCCTCAGAGCAGCAAGACTATTCATTCTACTACATTTTTATTTATCCAAAGAACTGGAACCATATAAAAAGAAACTGCAAAAAGAAATGAGCATAGCTAGCCAAGGTAATCTTAAAGGGTTTGGGGAGGCTTTATAAATATAGTTATAGGGTAATCAAGTATGGTTCTGACAGATGTATAATATGCCATTTGGCCTATAGAAGACATCTATGATCATTTTGAAAAAACAATTAGACACAATTGCAATATTTGAAAATGAAGTGAACCATAAAGCAGCTAAATCAAATTTTCTAACTTCTAGAACACATTATAAAATATTTTGTTTAATGTGCAGCACATATAATTTCATTCTAAGTATCCTATATTTTTAATCATAATAATCAGTTAATCGTACCAACTGGAACACATTAGAAAAGAGTTCAGTGGAGGCTGCTATGTTCGTGAGTCCCGCAAGTTCCAAATTACGTTGAGATCCTTGCGGGTATGAGGGAGGAGAGACTGCTGACAGCCCTGAAAGGGAACAATCCTCAGGAAGACAGGGAGTGCAATTGGAGCTACAGGACCAGTTTAGAATGACTTACCTATTATAACCAGCATGTACCAGCTCCATAACCCTAGTCATAATTTAGCAGTAATTCAAAGGCTACTTTGAATATGCGTGCTTCTCTGCAAGATGGTCAAATATAAGTATTAATGATAATAAGTGCTTAGAAATAATACACACATATGTTTACACATATATAAATATGTGTTGTCAATCAAGATTGATTTCTATCTATACAACTTTTAGAAATAAAATACTAAAAGTTATCACTTCTTTCCTCTTTTCATTTCATTTTTAATAATTTTTCATTTAAATCTAGTCAAAATTTGTTTAGAGAAGAAATAAACCAGAATGCATTATTAGCATGTTTTATAACATTTTGTACAATGGAAACTATTCTAAACTTTTTGAAATATAAAACATGCTCATAGAGTTTTATCAGTGATAGTACAATACTGAAAAGATAAGACAAAGAAACAAAATTTTGTCTAAAGAAGAGAAGGCAAGATATAGCAGAGATGATATTTGCCTAATAGCATTCTTAGTAATGTGAACACAAAAACAAGTAAAAATGCATGAGGATGAGCAATTTCTTTTCCTAAACAAAAGAAAAAAGTCTATTTCCTAATTTGAAATGCAAAATACTACTTTTTAAAGAAATAAAATTTAGTAGAAAATCTTGAGTCATGTTCTATTTCTTATATTTTGTCCCTGCCTGCCTAAATCCCAGATACCCTCATTGATTCTATCAAATTAACTAGCAAGGAAGAATCTTCATCATAAACTAATCTACAGAATGAAATTAGATTCATTTTTCCCCTACCATTTCTTATTTTTCTCCATTTTTACTAAGTGACAATTTTTTCTGCGTTAACCTCGAATTTTCTAAGTACTGATGTAATTATTTTATTTTGAATATTGCGCACAAAATGATCATATGCAACTATATATTCACTTTGCATCCCTTCTTTAAACTCTGTCTAGTGGAGATAATCTTCCATTGGCTTAAAATGGAAAATAAATTCAAGGTCATGAGTTTATCCCTACTCTTAGATAATGGAAAGTTCTAGACAACTTTGAACCACAAAACAATCTCTGTTCAGTAATTCTGACTTTAGGGATTGACCCGTTCTTCAATTATTTACCCAAAAGTAAGATTTGTTTCCATTCTACCCACTTTGTCTACAGATGAGTGCTGCTTCATTAGGGGAAGTAAAGTGGGCATTTTCAGTTTGTCCCCCCGAAAGTTCCTCTTTCACTAGATGATACTGTTGATTCCGTTACAGTCAAACCAGGGGCAAAAAGTAAAAATATGGGTAAGGCTGTTTAAATTTGGACTTTTTTTTTATTACTTGTTACTGTCTTTGATTGTCTGATCAATCTTTCATTCTAATGTCTGGTGGACTGAGCAACTTCTTTGAAGATAACAGTATGCAATGTAGCAACCATTGTTAAGTCCTATCATTTTGTTTTGAGGTCGTGTATCATTTTTTTGTGTTTGTGTTTTGATTTTGTCTTCACTGTTGTTTTGTCAGTTTTTTAATTGTTAAAGTAAAAACAATTTGGACTTTGTGGATTTAGAGGCTGATTCTTTCAAGGGGACCTTTGCAGGCTCTTTAGAAAATCCCCACCCTGAAGCTCTTTATCTGCTCTCTCAAGTCACAGGCAAGCATTAGTTTACCAACCTAGGGCGCTTGCTATATGGCTATGCCCCTGCCTCTCTGTCTGCACTATATAACTGTTAAACAAATGAATTTTATGTTAAACAAAACTTGACCCTAAACCTTGAATTTGTGATCTTATATCTAGAATTCCCATGCAGGTTAATTGACTAAGCTGCTTCAGGCTGTGTGTGTTTACACACAGGCTCACATGCCAGGTATTTTTCATCAGTACTGAGCACCAAGTTCTCCCCAGTCACTAAAAACCTAGAAATAAATTCCTCACACTTACTTGACATCAGTGGGGAGGGGAGGGGACTTTGTTTGTTTCTTGTTGTATGTTTACAATACATAATAATGCATTTTGGGGACATGGTACATGCATATAGTAAATCTTGATCATTTTTGATCCCCTCGTTTTTAATCTCCTTCCTTCTTACATCTCCAAAATGTTTTTTTTTTAATTTTGTTTTGTTTTGTTTGATTTTATTTTGTTTGTCTTTTTGAGACAGGGTCTCACTATGCAGCTCAGGCTGGCCTTGAGCTCACTTTGTAGCCCAGGCTGGTCTTGAACTCACAATGATCCTCCTGCCTCAGCCTCCTGAGTGCTGGGACTACAGGCATGCACCACCACGCCCGGCTCCAAAACCTTTTGTAAGCAAAACTTCACTAAACAAACTCCTGCTAAAATATTTAGTCTGTTTTCTGGTTTGAATAATATGCATATAAATTTTAAAAAATCAGACCACACATCTCCCAGGGTTCCAGTGGGAAATACATGCTATAAAGCACGTTGCCTAGTTCTGTGCTGCCACTGATACTATTTTTGTTAGGTGTCCACTGAACGTCCCTTCAGACTCCCTCCCCCCTAACTAGACCTGAAGTCTTAGTGCTATCAGTCTCACAGTCACCCACTGAGCCTAACAGAAATAAGTTATTTCTTGGACTCAAGATTTGCAAGAGTAGATTCAGCATCTGCAACTGAAAGCCATCTTGACATAGCAACCCTGGACACGCAGCTTCAGAATCAACTTTGACTAGTTTCTATAGCCTAACACATTCCATTCATTCTCCTACCCCTGCCCAGGGATCTTTCTTATATATTTGACTCCATTCCTAAGGACACTATCAAAACAGAGATGATGACATTTGAATGTTGTCAGGTATTGGCTTGTCCAGCCCATTCAGTAGAGTGCTGTTTCATGGCCAGGTTTCCATCTCAATTACCTTCTCCTCCCCAGGTGGCTTTTTATACCATTCCAAATATCTCCAGTCGATACCTTGTAAAATCATCTACATGGTAACTTTGCCTCTGGCATCACCCAATTCTCATGTACATCACATTCTATTGCCAAATGAATCTTCTTAAAAGAGCCTTGTGCACATGGCATTACAATTGTCAGAAAACTTCAACTACCCATAGAATATATCTGTGCCTTTCTCCCCAGGAATTCAAAATTCTTCCTGCTTCATCTATGTCTAACTGCTTAATGTTACCTTTCACCACTTCTTGATAGTTATATCTTTCTAGTAAAATACACTGAGTTCCCATTTCCTGAAACTCACTATATTTTATATCTCTTCTTTTACCATTAGTCCTACCTGAAGTTCTGCTCTCTTCATCTTTACCTTTCCCAGTCTTTTAAACTGTGGTTTAAATCTCACATTAGTAACAAGCCATCACCAAAGTGAGCCCTCCTTCTTTTGTGCTTATGATTGAATTATAGTCCGCTTATGTTAGAGCTATTTGTATATTTTCATGTACTTTAGTTAATTGTCATTGCTGTTCTACCATGAGATAGGGATAAAAACTGTATAAATCCTGGTACAAGAAAGTAAAGGAGCCGGCGTAGTAGCACATGCCTGCTTTCCCAGCACTTGGAAGGCTCAGGCAGGAGAATTGCTGGAACTTCCAGACCAGCCTGGGCTACAAAGTGAGGTCAAGGCCAGCCTGAACTGCATAGTGAGACCCTGTCTCAGAAAGACAAAAAAAAAAAAAAAAGAAAAAAAAAAGGTAAAGGATAGTGAAAATTTTTTAAGACTGCTCGAAGAAAACGCAGATCTGAGTAAAATTTGTACCACTTCTACTTCATAGATACATGACTACATAACCTAGGTTTATCTATATCCATTCTTTTTATTTTAAAGAGAAAAAAAATCACAAAATAACAAGAAAGACTTCAAGAAGATTTCAAAACAAGATGATAAGAATTAACAAAACATTGTATATCTATATAACATATTATCTTCAAACATTTTTATCTTTAAAAAATCAGTATGTTTTCAATGTTCATGTTACTTAATCAATGTTTTTTTTCTTTCATTTTCCTTACTTATTAAAATCTGATCTTAGAAATTCATACATGTGTTCGTTAGGAGTCTACTCATAACCTGCTTTGAAATTTAGTCAAATTTAAATCTTAATATTTCTTGCATATATTTCTGCTTTAGCACATTTATAGTACAGCTGTTCAAATACTGAGAGTAGAGCAACTTCCCTAATCTTTATAAAACCAGAAGGTGGCTATTTTTTTAAGTATTGGGCCCTATTTGTTTTAATTTCCCAGTGAAAATATTTCCTATGGACCTCATGGATCAACAAGCCTTTTTTACTTCTCCAGTCATAGTCATTGCATATCAGATTATCTTGCCATTCACTTTTCCATATAAGAAGCCCTGGACTTATCAGCATGATGGGCCAGCAGTTCACCTTGCTATATGTTTACCAAACAGAGCAGTAAGTGTAGCTTCAAAAGCAAAGTGCGTCACTCCCCTTCAGGAAAGGGATGCTTTCAATCACACATGAGCAGTTTGGATTTTGCTTGGTTGGGGATTTTATGTCCAGAGTAACCTGAAAGGGCAAATTATTTCTCATGCCAAATTTTATAGGATGCAACTGACCAATTAAAAAAACAAAGGAGTCAGCAGTTGTATGTGTCCCTTCAGGAGGTATCATGTCAGCAAGTTATCCTTCACCGCAGTTTTAACACACCATTAGGCAGCGTCCACGCTCAGATGGATGCTGCTGCGGCTTTTCTTCGCTATCACCAGCCCTGTGGACCCTAGATCAGCAAAAGAGCACCCACTGGCCCAGTAACCCCAGGCAGTGGCACACATCACTTGCAAAACCACTAAACCCAGAACTGGATTATTTATTACAATTTTAATACTATTGCTCATTTTAATCCAAGACTGTGAGATGCAGGGAGAAAGAAGGCACATATAAAAACAACTACAACTGAGTTCACAAAGTGAGATATAGCAAAATACCACAAATTGCTCACATGTCAGAGGTGTTTATGGGTCCATTCTGTATCTGACTGGTTACTGAACTATTTCTGCTCACTTATCGTTTGTTACTTGTGTGCTTATCTACTAGATGTCAACTAGATCTAGGTCCTTCTCTATGCCTGTTCATCTTCTCCTGTACAAAAACTAAAATCCTTATATCACTTATGATGCCTTTCTCTTCATTCTATGATATATAATACTACAACAATACCAAGGGCACAGACTTTAGATAGCAGAACTGTTATCCTGATCTTTGTTCTAAGAAAGTTTTAGGTGAGTGTAGATGTGTAAGATGAATGGAAAGCATCAGTTGTAACCTACATTCTATATCCAATTCAATCTAGGTTACAAGAACAAGGGCAAAAAATTCCAAAATTGACCAAAAAGACATGCAAATTTTTACCACTGCTAATAATGATCACTACAGACTAGTTACTATGAATATAAATAAAAAAGTAATATCCAACACAAAAATGTTAGTACACAAAATTTTAAAAATCTTCCAAAATAAACATGAAAGCAATAGGTACAGGATTTTCAAACTCCAAGCCAATAACAAGGAAAAAAACTTAAATGAAATGCCAGTTTTCACTCGTAATGCTTATAAATAATCCTTTAGGCGAATTTCCACTATTTACAAAGATAGAGCTTCTAGAAGAACTTGTATATTTCTAGAAAAACATATAATGATCTTCATAATATTTTTAATTATTCTTAATTGATTTTAGGAACTTATGAAAAGACATAGATATGGAAAACAATTTGCACAAAACCTTGTAAAGCAATATTTTACTTAAAAACAATACACTAAAAGTGATAGATGGCATTTATTGGATGCTCATAGCTGTATGATGTATTTTGGTTATAAACTCTGATTACAATTAAAAAATAAGAACCAAATGTGGACAACCACAGGTAAGCAATGAAGCCATGCACTGTGTACAGAAAAGTTCTAAAACAATACCGTTTACTAAGATATATCCTTCTATTACCATTGATGCCTCCCTAAATCTCACTAACAAGATCAGTTCTTTGCAAAACTCCTGCTTATTTTAAATAAATGATGTTTTTATTTGAGATTTAATTATATAGATATGATTTTCAAATTAGAATTTTAAGAAATTTTTTCTTTTAATAAACGTTTTTCCTACATCAAAGTAATTTAAAAGCTCCAAGTTACATAGCTAGTCCGCTACACTCATTAGCCCAGTCATGAGCTTTAGTAGCACGGAAGCATTTCATGACTTCAAGTGATTGAGCTCATTCAGGTGTAGGTTGAGTCTTCACCATTTGTAGTACTTCCCTCTGTCTTTATGTGCTAGATTTGAAATAAAAATGATAGCAGTGATTGTAAAAAGAAAGAAGAACTACCTTTACTTCAATTCTGTTGTTTTTATGTCTATCGAAAGCTTTCTCTTTTATTATCACTTTAAATGGAGGTATTTGAAAGAAAATACAAATGATCTTAAAGAAACAGCTATATTGAAATTTTTAGAATTACTTGTATGAAGAAATTTTCATGAAACTCTATTAAACTTTTGTTTGTGTTTAAAACTTTCATGAAAGTAAAAAAGATCAAGATGCAGTATGTATATACCAATATTCAGCTAAGAATATATTCATTATGTAATGTAAATTATACTCTAAGTCATTTAGTCAAAAAATAATACTTTTCCTAAATATTTTATGTACTTATTTTATATGAAATAATACTTTCAGAATTGAAATAAATAGCAAATTTTCTTTGATAAATCATAAAAAGCTAACAAACTTGGCAACACTATCTACTGAACATGACTATCAGAAAATAATTAATTTTGAAATAAACTATTTGGAAAAAAGCTCAAAAGTAGAAACTATAATACTATAATTCAAAATAACCACTCATATTCCAATAAATAGGTAACTCTAAGTTTTTCTCTTCTCAAGAGCTATGCAAAATACACAAAATTAACAATAGAGTATTAATATATAACAAATTTTTGCATTACCTATATCTGGTCATTAGAATAATTATGTATATATGAAGTACAATTAGCACTATTTTCTTTTTATTATATTTTCTGAAAACAGTCATCACCTGTTTCATTTCCTGATAATTTTTAAAAATAATTTTTTCACATCGAGTGGTATTAAAACTATACTGGGTTTTTTTTTTCACTCAATTTTCTAAAGATATTGATCATACATGGCATGGTATACCTAGTTATTATATTGAAGGAGAAAGAAAATTATGTTCAAAATTGACGCAGCACATTATGCATTCTCTTACATGTGGTCAAGTATATTTGAGAATTTGTTCCTCCTAGGCAATGCCCAAGGGTTTTGACAGAGGGAATTGAATCGCTAATACTTTCCTCATTCTGGGCTGAATAGCAGTTCAAGCTAGGGAAGAAAACCACATTAGTTATCAAAAGCTTACTATAGCAGCCTGTATCAGAAGAGACATATGACTTATGTATATAACACTAGAGATATTTAGAGTACTCGTTGGAGCACAAAAAGTAGTTATGGAAATCAGAGATATTAAAAAAACAAAGAATTGGGTGACATCACTTTTGTGTCCCTAAGTTTGATAGTTCAGAACTTTCTGATTTCTGAAACCAAACACAGCTGATCTAAGGAAGAGCTCAAAAGCTTTTGAACTAAATGAAATTAAACCTCAGCACTGCTGGGAAATAGATGCACCTTAATTTTTTAGATTACATCAGAGTAAAATGGAGGCTGAAACATGTGAAATGAATTGCTCAAGGCTGCTCATTAAAAGCATCACTGGCCTTTCTGAAGTATTTTAGCAGATGAAAACCAGCCTAATTCCCTGATTTTATTATATCCATTGTACTTAGCTGGTTAGTAGACACTTTCTTTTATCTAGAAAACGGATTGATTTATTACTGTTTTGTTTGCACTCTTGAAGGGTGGAGAATGACACAGTGGTACGAAGTTTTCCTTAAAAATACCTGAGATGTTTAGAAGCCCCGGGTCATGTTTGGCTTCCCTAATACAAAAATATATTTTTCAAATTGATGCATTTATGTTTACTGAAAATAAAATTTTATTTTATTAACCAGAACAAGTAACTATTGAGTGTTTTTTACGCTTTTCTTGTTGTTTTCTCCTCTCTATTTTGAAGAGTGTTTTTTCTCTTGTCTCATAAACCAGATAGACCTTACATCACTTTAGCAAATGAAGCTGGAATTAGGCTGGGTGAAGTTTTCATATTCCTGCCTAAGAGGATATTTAAGTATATCAGTACAGCTATTATTAATTTCTAGAGGGTATGTTCTGTGGCTGAAAAGAGATAGAGTAAGGACTTTTATCCCTGTGGCTTACTGTGAATCGTGCCGTGCAGAGGCAAGAGTAGGACAAGAGTCCTGGAACATGTGAGGAAACAACTTCCCGTTAAGCTCTGAGATATTTCCACAGGGTTTAGTCATGCTACAAACAGTCATCAAAGTTCATCAGAGTTACTCTTTTTACAGAAAGGATTCCAAGTTGGATATACGTATGTAATAATTTGAGATTTTATGTTGTGTATTTGCAGCACCTGGATATACATATTTTTCAGTTTCCTCAGTCCAAATTTAATAAGTGCCTTGCTAGAAGAAGTCATGTCTGCTGGGAACCAAATCCAATTAGAAATTTCACCCTGACTTAGAGGAATTAATATGACCTGGTGATGTGTGACCACTTCTGTGTTCCTCCTCACGGGGCGCACTGTCCGTAGGAGACAGATCAGCCACACAGACCCGTATGTAATTCATTCCGTTTCCTCAGTATCACGTAACCCCATACGCAATCCCAACTCACCCTCGAAAGCACTTTAGGAGCACCATCTGCACGCCAACTGGAACATATAGGCAATTTAATTCATTATAACATATCAATTTAACTCCTCATCAGATTCAAGCTAATCTATGTTGAGATATTGTTTTATTTTAAGCACTAACCCGTTCAATTATTCAGATACAAAAATACCAATATTGCATATTTTTTCATTAATTTTAATAGGATAATATAACAGGAAATAGAAAAATGATATTTTAATCAAATTTATTCAATATAAGAATTGACTGGTTGAAATGACACTCAAAAGAGTATATAAACAGATGCGTTGCCCGAATGCATGAGGTAAACTGTTAAATGGAAGAAGTAAATTGTATGTAATTTTATTTTTAATTCGTATCCACTAGTCACCTCCTTTCTGTAAATGTTTACATGAAAGAAAACAGAGAAACTTCTTCAAGCATCCTTTACCAGGGATGAAATAGTCCCATGGAACTGATATAGACTGAGTTCATAAAAATATTTGAGCTTTAAAAATTTTTGTTAGTTGTTTTTTCTGTAGTTTTTAATCATATGATGTTGAAATAATATAAGAAATAGTAATAAGGTTTTATTCTATACACAAAATATGAAGCTTGTGAAGAGGACAAAATTATATTTTACTTTCCATCCATTTTGAAATTAGTAGGCCAAATGATTGGTAGGCATGAACTAAATACAAAAAGTTGTCAGAGCAGTTTATAGAAGGAGCAGAAATACCCTCATTGTTTATCCTTACCTGAATATGGATAGTACAGGTGATTATCATTATTTGTGGTAAGTGAAGTATATAAATTGTGAAACACTGAATTAGTGAATGCTAGATTCATGGCCTATAGAGGAATTACAGAATTACAACGTTAGTCATGAAATTTTGCAACTGAGTAACATACAACCTTGTTTCATAGGTATTTCTATTTAATGTCACCTTATTTTAAATATATTGTTGATTTTGAACTTTAAACTCATGGCCAACCATAATTCATCTATTTTCATGTATTTTCAATACAATTCATTGTAGTTTCTCCAGGAAGGAACATTGCAGCCTTTGTGTACTTAGGATCACTAATAGAACTTCAGCACCATGCTGGGCCACTATTTTAAACACACAGTGAAGACACCTACAGCTATGAAAGCCCGTCTTACAAGGGCTTTTGTGTGTCGCAATGGTTCTGATAGATTCTATTTTTAGTTTAATTTGATTCTAAGGACATTTAAATATTTCCTGATTTCTTCAGTGACCCACTACACTGCTCATTCAAAAGTGTGGGGTCGACTTTTAATGTGTTTGTATATTTTCTAATTTTTCTTGCTATTTATTTGTAGTTTGGCAGTTTAACTATTATAATTCACGGGAAGCCCTTTCTCATAATGTCTACTTGGGGTTAAAGTTTCTTGTAACTCTAGATTTTAGCCTATACCCTTTATCTAAACTTCTTTATCTAAACTCATCATTCATATGTTGGTCTCAGTCCTGTGTGCCCTGTTGATAATTTCTTTTTTTCTTGTATAAGTCAACTTTCTGGTGTCTGTCACACAATACCCAACACTCACACTTAAAGGAGGAGAAGTTCAATTTCACTCATGTTTTTAGGGGATTCAACCTACAGTTGGCCAGAACCAAAGGAGAAACTTCATGGTAGAAGGACACAGTGAAACCAAGATGCTTAGAACGTGACGCCAGGTAGCAGAGCAGGGGACAGAGCCAGGGAGGAAGGAAGGGTCCAGGGGCTAGATATAAATCCAAGTGCTCAACACTGTGACACACCCAGACACACCAAGAAGTGCCTTCACTAATCCTCTCCGTGGGCACCAAGGCCAGTCAAGCTGGCAGTCTTAACCATCACAAACCTCATCTCTCATCTTCAAGTCTGGTGTTCTGTCTCCTGCTGGTCAAGTGTTTTGGAGAGACTTTAAACTACATTTTTAATTTGACTTGTTGAGCTTTGTAAATCCAAGATCTGTGTTTGGTTATTTTTCAGAATCTCTCTGTGTTTTTCTTAATTGATGGTTTTTTTTCTTTTTTTTCTTAATTGATGTTTAACATGTGGTATTGCATTTCTTAATTCATTTAACTGTTCAATGATATTCACTTTGAGGTCATTCATTATTTATACAATCAATCTTTAGAATTCATTTACTGAAGAATTGTAAACTTTCAAGAGTCATGTTGCATTCTTTTTTCATGTTTCTATGTTGGAACATGCATTTGTGATGGATATCTTTCCTTTTTTCCATTGATTATTAGTGCCAAATATTTTTACAAAATATTTGTTTTCAATGTATATAATCTGTGTTACTCATATCCATCCCCCACTACTCCCTTCAATGACTTCTCCCTCCCTTTTAATTTCTTCTTCCTGTCTAATAGAAGGCTCCCTTTACTTTAATATAACCTTTGTTAGAGTCTACTTATTATGTAATATTTGTTTTGCAAATCGGAGCTGTTTAATCCAACATGATGATCTCCAAGTACATCCATTTTCCCACGAATGAGAATATTTTCTGTTTTTATGGCTTAATAATAACTCCATTGTGTATTATGAAACATATAACACATTTTCTTTGTCCATTCATCTGCTGATGACCACAAAGACTGATTCAATATCTTGGCTATCATGAACGATGCTCCCATTAACATGGGTATGCAGGTGTCTCTACAGTGTGTTGACTTTGATTTCGGGGGGATACTATACTAAAGAATGGCATAGCTGGATTAAATGGTAACTCTACTCTTAATTTTTTGAGGAACCTCCATAGTGACTTGCAATTTGCATTGTGACTGTAGTAAGTTACATTGCTACCAGCAGTGTAGGAGAATTCTCTTTCTGACACATCCACACCAGCATTTACCGTTTTGTGTATTCATGATGAAAACCATTCTGATTGGATGAGATAGAAACTGTAGTTTTTATTTGAATTTCCCCAATGACTAAAGGCATTAAATATTTTTTTCATGTAGTTATTGGCCATTTGTATTTCTTTTCAAAAGTGCCTCTTCAGTTCATTTGTGTATTTATTGACTGGGATGTTTGAGTTGTTGGTGTTAATTTTTTTATTTTAAAGAAAAAAAAATAAAAACAACAACACAGCAACAATGAAGACAAAAACTTTTAAATTTTTTCGTCCCATTTGTTGATCCTTGTTTTTGTTTTAATACACGCTCACATACGTGACATTTCCATTTACCTGAGGGAGTATGTACAGGTACTCACCGCTTCTCACTCTCTTTTCCCTTCCCCCTCCACGTTGTCCTCCCTCCCTCCATCTCTAGATGCCTTCTGCCATTTTTACTTTTATAGTTCATGTATGTGACACACAATATGCATAATAGCTACATATACATGACACATCTTAAATTCCTTGAAGTCCCCTCTTCACCCCTCCCCACAAATGCTTGGTTCTTTTCTCACTTGCATCAGATCTATGTCCTTGTTTCCTTTTTTTCAATCTGTATTTTGCTCTTTATGTGTACCTTGTGCTTCTCACATAAATGAAACCACACAGTATTCAAGTTTATGTTTCTGATTTATTGCCTTTATGTTTTCAAGGTGCATACATTTTCCCACAGATGTCTCAAACTTATTATTTTTATAGCTAACTAGTATTCCATTAGGCATAGACACCATATTTTCTTTATCCATTTGTCTACCAATGAACATGTGAGCTGCTTCCAAGATTTAGACACCATGAACTGTGCTACTATAAAGCTTGGGGAATAGGGGTCACCGTAATATTATCTTTAAATTTTGAAGGAAGATAACAAGAAGGCGGGTAGCTATGTTGAATGAAATTTCTATTATAAGTTTTCTGAGAAATCTTCATACTGTTTTTCATAATGATTATACTAGTTCACATTTCCACCAGCAAATAAGAGTGTCCTTTATCTCCACAGCCACATCAGCATTGTTATTATTTGACTTCTTGAGACTGTCATTCTTTCTGGAGTAAGAAGAAGTCTCAGTGTTTTTCTAATTTGCATTTCTGTAATGTCCAGAGATGTTGAACAATTTTTTAAATATATGGTAGTCATTTGTATTTTTTCTTCTGAGAAGTGTCTATTCATTTCAGGTGCCCATTTTTTGATTGGGTCTTTTATTTTAAATGTCTATTTTTTTTTTTTTTTAGTTCTTTATATACCCTAGATATTAGGCCCTGTCTGAGGTATAGCTGAAAGAAACTTTTCTACATTCTGAAAATTGTGTCTTCACACTATTTGTTATGACCTTTGCTGGTCAGAGAATTTTAATTTGATATAATCCCATTTGTTGACTCTTACTTTTCTTTTACAATTGGAGTTCTGTTTTTTAAAAAACTACTTGCCTTCACTATAATTTCAAGAGATCTACCTATCTTATCTTCCAATAGGTTATTTCTCTTTTAATACTTAGATCTTTGATTGATTTTTATTCTAGTTTACACAGTGAGAACTTCAAACTTCTGCAATGTGAACAGCCAGTTTTTCCAGTACCCTTTGCTAAAGAGGCTATTTTTGCTTACTGGTAAAACCACTGCGGAAATCAGTGAGGAGATGATGCAAGAAACTGTGATTAGAGGTTCTATTCCACCCAGATATTCCCCTTCTTGGTATTTTCCCAAAACTAAAACCATAACATCACAACAATATATGTGCATCCATGTTTATAGCAGCACAATTTATAATACATAAATCTTGGAAACAACCCAAATGCCCATCAACAAAGAAATGGACAAAAAATATGATATTTTTATACAATGGAGTACTACACAGATATAAAGAAAGATAAATTCGAGGCTTTCATAGGTAAATAGATGCAGCTAGAGACCATACTCATAAATGAAATGAATCAGACTTGCATGAGAGCATACTCATAAATCAAATAAATCAGACTAGCATATGTAAACATCATATTGTCTTCCTAGTGTCAGAAACTGAAGCAGAAAATAAGATTCAAAAGGAACAATAGATATTGTGAAAGGGGAAGAAACTGCTCACGAGGAAAGAACAACTGGGATGGGGAAAAGGAGAAAAAATGGAAGGGAAAATATATATATTCAAAAGATACATAAGATAATTGTACTACTAATTTCTATAAGTTCATTGAAAGGAACAGATAGTGCTTATATCACTTGATCAATTTTGCATTCCTATATCTGGTAATCTGAGCAATTATTTTGAAGATAACAATATGTGATATATAATAACTATTGTTAATTTCCTATCATCTTGTTTTAAAGTTCTGTGTCATGTTTATTGTTTGTTTTTATTCTGTTTAAAATAAAGAAAAAGTATACCAAAAGCATAGTTTTTGGCCCCTTTGTCAAAGGTCAGGGCCTGAGTGTGTCTGGGTTTGTTTTTGCATTCTCTGTTCCATTCTGTTGATCCCAATCAAAGTACTTACAGTATTCCTCACAGGATGAGAGAAAATAATCCTAAAATTCGTGTGGAACCAGAGGGGACCCAGCATAACAAAAGTAGTCCTAAGCAATAAAAAACAGCAGGAGGCATCACAATATCTGACTTCAAGTTACAGTACAAACCTGCAGCACATAGTACTAGCCCTTTGATTGGGATTGTATTAAACCTTACATCAATTTTGAAAGCATGGCCATTTTGACAATATTGGTTTTGCCTTTTCAGGAATCAGGGATATTTTTCCATTATCTGGTGTCCTCTTAAGTCTCCTTTTCTGGAGTACTGTAGTTTTCCTTGAAAAGGTCTTCCACTTCCTTGGTCAGGTTACTTCCTAAGTATTTAATTTTTCTCGATACAATTGTGAATGGTATTTTCCTAAGTTCTTTCTCAGTGAGTTCATTGTTGGTGTACAGGAACATTATGAATTTTGTGCATTAATTTTGTATCCTGCTACAGTATTTAATTTACTTATTAATTCTAGAAGCATTTTGGTGCAATTTTCTGGGTCTTCTATGTAGAAGGTGATATCATCTGCAAATAATAGATTTATTTCTCCCTTTCCTATTCATAACCTTTTTATTTCTTTTTGTTACCTGATTGCTCTGGTTAATCTTTCAAGCACTGTGTTGAACAGGAATATTGGTAACAAACATCCTTTACTTTTTCCTAATTTTAGAGGAACAGTTTTGAATTGTTTTTCAAATTTAATATGATGTCTATTGGTTTTTCATAAATGCTTTTATCATATTCACATAAGGTCCTTCAATACCTATCTTCAGTGGCTCTTATAATAAATAGATGTTGGAGATTGTCAAAACTTCTACATCTATTGACTTGATAATGTGGGTCTTCTTGCTTCTGTTCATAAGGTGTATTACATTTATTGATTTGCACATGTTGAACCATCTTGGTATCCCTGCTATGAAACCCACTTGGTCATGTTGTTTAATCTTTTTGATGATTTGTTGCTTTCTATTTGATAATATTCTATTGAGGAGTTTTGCAATTATGGTCATGAAGGATATTGATCTTTACTTTTCATTTTTCACTGGGCATTTGTCTGGTTTTAGAATCAGATTGATGCTGGCTTCCAGAAATGCATCTGAAAGCACTTCTTCCCTTTCTAAATTATTAAAAAGTTTGAGGAGTGTTACTTTTATAACCAATAAAATTTTTGTAGGATTTAGCAGTGGATCCATGAGGTCCTGGCCTTTTCTCAGTCGGTAGGATTCTATTTTCTATTACTGCCTGAATTTCATTGCTTATTACTAGATTATTCAGAATCTTTTTGTCTTCTTGGTTTAGTTTGGAGTCATGTGTTCCTAGAAATCTCTCCATTTCTTCAAGATTTCCCAGTTTGTTCGCATACAATTCTTCATCACTATCTTTTGGTTCTGTGCTGTTCACCGTAATTTTGTTTTTCATTTCTAATGTCCTTGATGTGAGTCTTTTCTCTCTTTCTTTTGGTAGGTCTGGCTAACAGTTCAGCCAAACTTTCTTGTTTATTTTGTTTATTTTTTCAAAGAACTGGCTCTCAAATTTGTCAATTCTTTGTATTTTGTGTTTTAGTCTCAGTTTCATTAACTTCTCCTCTGACTTTTATGGTTTCCTGACCTAAACTAAATTTGTGTTTGCATTGTTGTGGTGTTTCAAGCATCTTGATGTTCATCAGTTTTGAACTTGCCGTGTTTTTGTGCCTCTGCCTTTATCAGTTTGTCCAGTGTATTCCCTGGTGTTTTTGCTTTCCTCTCCCTCAGTGCCCCCTGTATCTGCCTTGGAAGTATTGAGAGATCTTTGAGGCCTTTTGTTTCTAGCCAGCCGAACAGAGAGACAGAGGGTACCTTTCAAACTTTGTATTCTTGCCTTTATTTAGCCTAAGATAGTGTTCATTCCTTTAACATTTAATTCAAAATGGCTTGGGCCTTCTCAATAACTGAAGGCTTGTGAAGAGCAAGCAGAGTCCATTGAGCAGAAAACAGTGTCTTCAGAAATCAAGGAAAGTGTTGGGTGCAACAGCTTTACTGACATTAACTGGGAAGTCACAGTGAGAATTCTGTCCCTCAGACAAAAATCTGAATGCTCTCCGGCACTTTACTGCTAAAGGGAAGACCTTGTCTGGTTCAGGAGCTCATCTTCTCACTTTATATCATTCTTCATCATGCAGCTTACTTGTGCTCCTCATTTCCAGCTTCTTATGTGTCTTCATGCCTTCATGATTTCTGCAGCCAGAGGAAATCACAGAAAAAAGCAGGATGAGACTTTCATGCCATTCTCTGCAAGTGCAACTGGGTCTGAAGCATGGCAACAAAAAAGAAAGATGTCACATCAGGGATTGTTCCCACTCCTTCCTATGCTCCTGATGCTCAACCCATCCTATTTGTTGATTCATGGTATTATTTGCCTAAATCCACTTCAGGAAGTCTTTGCCTGTGCCTCTGCATTTAAGTGTTTCTTTTCCTTTTAACAGTTTCACACTTTGAGGTCATATACATAGATCTTAGACTAATTTTGAATTTTGTACAGGGTAAGAGATAAGGATATAATCCCACTCAGCACCACCTGATAAAGAGAAAACTCATCAGTGTAACTGGAGATTTTAAAAAAGGGTCATTACCATAGATACGACTGCTTTGAAAAACTTAAATATTAATAAACTAATGCATGTGTGGGCCAAGGATATAGCTCACCAGTGCAGCACATGCCTAGCAAGTACAAGGTCCTGAGTTCAACTCCCAGTACCAAAAAAAAAAAAGAATCTTTAAGAAATTAACAAATCTCTACACACATATGACATACCAAAACTGAACCAAGGGTATAGAAAATACTAAATAGGTCAATAAGAAGCAATGAGATTTGAAGCAAGAATAATAAATTCTCCCAACAAAGAAAAACCCAGGACCACATGGGTTTTTTTCAGTTTTATGGGTCTTCTCAGTGAGAAGCCTTTTCTTCAGGGCTGAATCCCTAGTACCATTCAGAGAACAGAAAACAGACTGATGTTTGTTAGGTTAGCTAATCCTCCCATCAGTGAACCTGTGTTGTGTTTCAGCCACTCTCTTTGCTCCAGTTGTCTATTCTCAATGACTTTTAATGTCTTCTTTATCCATAGAGTTCCCTTTTTTCTCACCTTGGAATATTTAAGTGTCTCTTTTACACTAATACTGTTGAACTAAATGAAATAGCTTTCCATAAAATATTATGAATCTCAATTTTGATTTCTTTAGAAATCATAAAAGGAAAGATCTCTCAAAAATAACAAGTAACCAACAAATGACAATTTAACAGCTACAAGATGATGCAAGGAAAACCAATATAAGTCTGATAAGTCTCAATGGAAAACCAGGAGTCAACACAAGTGAAATAAAGACTATTTGCAGACATACTAACAGAAAATTTCCCTAGCATGGATAAAGGATTGGACATGCAGCTAAGTGAGCCATATAGAACTCCAATTAGCCATAGGCAAAATAGATATACACACCCAGACATATAGTAATCAATATCCCAGAAATTCAGCAAAACAACAGAATATTAAAAACTGTTAGAGAAAAGCAACAGATCAACTCTAAAGGAAAGCCCATCAGAATCATGACAGATTACTCAACACAAACCATCAAGTCAAGAAGAGCTTGGAGTGAAGTATTTAAAGTGCTAGTAGAAATCAACTTCCAAACCAGGTTGTTATACCCACAAAACTATCTTTCAAAATTAATCAAGAAATAACATATTTCCATGACAAAGAATAAATGAAGAAATTCATGACTACTAAACCAACTCTACAAAGAGTAAGGAAAGATATTCTAGAAAGAGATAAATATGACCACAGTTCCAAGAACAACAGAAAGAAACCACCAAGCAGGGCAAACCATTAAACAAAGAGGAAAAGAGGGAACCAATAGCAGGAAAATAACATGACAAAGATAAACTAATACAAACCGCCTGCCTGGCAAGCGCAAGGTCGTGAGTTTGGTTCCCGGTACCGGAGAAAAACCAAAAAAAAAAAAAAAAAAAAGGATAAACTAATACATATCAATTATAACCATTAATGTAAAAGACTTCAATTTACTAATGAAGAGAAACAGACTGGCAAAGTAACTCAAGAAACAAAATCCAGCAATATACCATATTCAAGAAACACATTTAACTTAAAAGGAAGTTTACAGAGTGAAAGTCAAAGGATGGAAAACAATAGTCAATATGACAGGAACTTACAAAAAATCAGGGGTAAACATTCTGTTTGCAGACAACATGAAATTCAAACCAAGAAAGATCAAAAGAAGTAAAGAACATCACTATATACTTGTTAGAGGAAAACTTCAAAGGGAAGAGATAGCAACCATAAATATATATGCACTAAATGTGGGAGCACACAACTGTATAAGGCAAATATTAATAGACAAGAAAAATCAAATAAACAATAACACAATTTTAACAGAGGACCTTAGCACCCCACTGGCACAAAGAGGTAGATGAAGTAGACAAAAAAATGAGCAAAGAAATAACATAACTAAAGCAAACTTGTGAACAAATGGATTTAACAGAAATTTACACAGTGTTACACCAAACAACATCAGAATACACATTTTTTTCAGTTGCACAGGGGATGTTCTCTAATGTAGATTGCATACTAGCCCATAGAACATGCTTAAGTAAATGCAAAAGAATTAAAATTATCCTATGCATGTTATCTAACTATAGTGCAATGAAATTGGAAAAAAGTGACAAAAGAAATCACAAAAGCTCCATAAACACATGGAAATTAAATAACACCCTCCTGAACAACAATAGGTCACAAATGAAATCAAAGGAAAAATTAATCAGTATCTACAATCAAATGAAAATGCAGATATAACTTACCAGAACCTCTGGGACACAATGAAAGCAGTCTTCAGAGGGAAATTTATAGCAGTGACTTCTCACATTAGGAAAACAGAATGAGCAAAAACAAAACACCTAGTGCTATACCTCAATCTTCTAGAAAAAGAAGAGAAATTCAAACACAAAGCTCAAAGAAGGGAAGAAATTATAAAGATCAGAGCAGAAATTAATGCAACAGAGACTAAGAGAACAGTATGAAGAATTAATGATTTGAACAATTGTTTCCTTGAAAGAATAAACAAAATTGATAAAACCCTTACTGAGCTTATCAAAAAAAGGAAAGAAAAACTAAAATTCATGCAATAAGGAATGAAGAATGTGAAATTACTAAAGACCCTGGGGAAATTCAGAAGATCATAAATACCTATTTTGAAAATCCTTACTCTCACACTTTGGAAAAAAACAGAAGAAATAGATAGATTTCTAAACCATATGAATTATCAAAGCTGAATCAAAAAGCTATGATAATTCTGTATAACCCAATAACTGTCAATGAAATTGAAAGCATAATTTAAAACTTACCAACAAAAAAAGCCCAAATCTTGATGGACTCATAGCTGAATTCTACAAGAAATTTAGAAAAGATTTATTTCTAATATTCCTCAAACTGTCTAATGAAATAGAAAGTGAAGCAGTTCTCCCTAACTCATTCCTGGAGGCAAGTATTACCCCAATACAAAAAAAAAAAAAAAAAAAAAAAAAAAAAAAACAAAGAAAGGCCAAACCAAAAAGGAGAGCAGTAGGCTAATCTCTCTAA